>NW_006922549.1:88694-90207 GCF_000298275.1 Orycteropus afer afer
CGACTCGATGGCACTTAACAACAACAACAACAATAACTTTTGTTACAAGCTGGACATGATATACTGGGTAATAGAAACTAAGGTAAATAAGACTTAGTGAGACTTTTTGTCATTCTAGCTAATGCTGTCATTAATTTTTGCCAGAAGCTTCCTCTAGTGTTGTTGTTGTTGTTTTCTTCCAATGTCATATTTTTGGCCTTGCTAAGAACTCTTCTATAAATACAGTCTGGATTTACAGTTCTTTCAGTTGCAATACACTGTTACTCTATGGGGGTAGATGTGGTCCACTGGTAGATTTCTCAACTTCCATGTGGGAGACACCCTTCAACTCCTGGGCCATAAACTTTAAGTGCAGCCACTGCCCTTTTGTCATTAGAGGCTTTTATGTTTCCAGGAAGACTTTCAGTTTCAGTAGAGCTTCTGGACTAAGACAGACCAGGAAAAAAAAAAGCCTGGTGATCTATTTCTGAAAATCAGCCAATGAAAACCCCATGGATTGAAACAGAAAATAGAAAGACAACAGAAAAAATCCCCATGATTTTAACTTGGTTCTTTGAAAAGATTAATAAAATTGATAAACCACTGGCAAACTTAACAAAGGAAAAGAAGGAGAAGATGCAAATAACATGAATAAGAAATGAAATGGGTGACAACACAACCAACAGAAATAAAAAGAATAGTATCAGGATACTATGAAGAACTGGACTCCAACAAATTTGAAAACCTTGAAGAAATGGACAGATTTCTACAAACATACTACTTACCTAAACTAACACATACTGAGGTAGGAACTTTGAACAGAACCATAACAAAAGAAGAAACCAAACAGGTCATTAAAAAAATTACCCATAAGAAAAAGTACTGGCACAGATGGTTTCACTAGAGAATTCTGCCAATCATTCAGAGAAGAGCTGACACCAACACTACTCAAACTATTCCAGAACATAGAAAAGGATGGAATCCTCCCAAATTCATTTTATGAATCAAGCATAACCCTGAAGCCAAAACCAGGCAAAGATACCATTAGAAAGGAAAACTATAGACCAATAGATGCAAAAATCTTCAACAAAATCCTAGCCAATAGACTTCAACAACATATCAAAAAAATAATACATTGTGACCAGGTGAGATTCATACCAGGTATACAAGGATGGTTCAACATTAGAAAAACAATCAATATAATCCTTCACATAAGTAAAATAAAGGAAAAATAATCACATGATCATGCCAATAGATGCAGAAAAGGCATTGGATAAAGTCCAACACCCATTCCTGATATAAACTCTCAAAAAATAAGAATAGAAGGGAAATTCCTCAACATAATAAAGGGCATATCTTGGGAGCTCTGGTAGCATAGTGCCTAAGGCACTTGACTGCTAACCAGAAGGCTGGCAGTTCAAACCCACCAGCCACTCCCCGGAAGGAAGGTTGGGCAATCCTACTTCCGTAGTGATACTGCCTCGGAAACCCAAGGAGGGGTCGCTATGAGTCGGGGCTGACTCAACGGCAAATA
>NW_006922549.1:90307-91500 GCF_000298275.1 Orycteropus afer afer
ATCCTACTTCCGTAGTGATACTGCCTCGGAAACCCAAGGAGGGGTCGCTATGAGTCGGGGCTGACTCAACGGCAAATAACAACAACAACAACATGCAAAATCAACAGCCAACATTATTCTCAATGGAGAGAGACTGAAACCAATCACTTTGCAAACAGGAATGAGACAAGGATGCCCTCCCTCTATCTCCACTTCTATTCTTCTATTGGAAGTCATAGCCAGGGCAATAAGGCAAGAAAGGAAAATCAAAGGCATCCAAATTGGTAAGGAAGAAGTAAAACCATCCCTATTTGCAGATGATATGATCCTATACATAGAAGACCCAAGAGAATCAGCAAGAAATTTGCTGGAACTAATTGAGAGATTTAGGATTGTGGCAGGATACAAGATCAACATAAAAAAATCAATTGGATTCCTCTACAACAACAAAGAATGATGAATCCAAGATCTCCAGGCCGAATCTAGATGGTTCCCTCACAGACAGTTGTAAGCAGCACAACAGGATCCTGACCCACAGAAGTGTGTCTCTGTTTCCAGGATGTCCATAAATATATCAGAAGCAGGCCACATCCCTAGGGAAACTCCCTTTCAATGGATTGCCTGCTCAAAATATATACATCCGATCCCATCATGGGAATAACCCCCATCACAATTGTTTAAACCACACAGAATTGTGGTCCAGCCAAGTTGACACACAGCTCCAACTATCACACTGGCCCTACTGAGGAAAAGGTATGGTATTGAAAGCTGGGACAAAGGCCAAATCTTGGGATTATATTGACCTCTACCTCCAATACTGCATGAGTTTTATTGTTGTTGTTAGGTGCTGTTGATTCAGCTATGACTCATAGAGACCCTATGTACAACAGAAAGAAACACTGCCCGGTCCTGTGCCAGCCTCACAATATTAGCTATACCTTAACACATCTTTGCAGCCTCTGTGTCAGTCCATCTCATCGAGGGCCTTCCCCCTTTACGTTGACCCTTCACTTTACCACACATGATATCCTTCTCCAGAGAATGGTCCCTTCTAACAACATGACCAAAGTAGGTGAAATGAAGTCTGGCCATTCTCACTTCCAAGGGACATTCCAGCAGCATTTCTTCCAGGACAGATCTGTTAGTTCTTTTAGCAGTCCATGGTACTTTCAGCATTCTTCGCCAGCACCACAACTCAAAAGCATCAACTCTTC
>NW_006922549.1:96350-103055 GCF_000298275.1 Orycteropus afer afer
GTGATGCTCTGTTGTCTCTGAGGCATTGTGACATTTTTGTGTTTATATTTAATTGGTGATTGTATGTTGGAGTGACTTGCCCACAATTTTTGTCTTCTTTTTTTTGTTTGTATGTTATCTATACAGGCAGGGTACTGTGCTGTACTCCTCTATTCACTAGTTGACAGCACTTATACAGTCACCACCTGTGTCCTTTCCTGTTGTCAGCCTCTTGTATATCCTTGCTGCCCCTGACAAACAGAGCCTGTTCTTAGGTTCCTGGAATCTGAATGAGAATGCTATCACTTTAAAATCCAAAATGGTTGCCACTTGTAGACATTCAAAATGACTGCACCCTCAGTCACTTTAAATATCCAAAATGGCTACTGCTTGTAAATATTCAAAATGGCTGCACCATCGGTCACTTTAAATATCCAAAATGGCCACTGCTCTTAAATAATCAAAATGGCTGCACCTTCTGGACAGCTGACCATAGCTCATGTTGTTTCCTTCCTTGTTGTTTCCCTTCCTAGTCATAGGTCACCAGTGCAGTCATCCTTTTATTCCTTGGCAACCAGGGCTGATCTTTAGGTAAATTCTCAGGTCCCAACACCACTTGGAAATAATCAGGCTATTGGTCCTGTCAGAGTAGCTGACAGTCTGCAGCTCCAACTGTCTCTGTACTCACTGTTTTCATTCAGGTTTTTCCATTAGTTGGTGCCTGTCCAACTCGATGGCATACAACAACAACAACAACAATCCACTTCTGTATAGTTCCTTTCAAAGCTTAGGGTTCCAGGATTATCTTTTGTATCTCTGTCAATTGGTTTTTCTTTTTCTTTTTTTTTTTTTTGGTTGAAGAGGGTCTGTGTAGCTTGTCTGCCTGTTCCTCCATCTTACCAGAAGTCTCCCACCTGTCATTTTTTAAAGTTAACATTTTTCACTTCTTCCCCTCCCCCCCAGAGAATGTTGTGCATCAGTGGGGATCCTGGATGTAAAACCTATGAATATGTAGGGCAACCCTAAGATGGGGTCCCCAGGAGTTTCACATTGTCAAATTAACCCACGCTTGGCCTCCAGCAATTTTTCAAAATTACTATTTAAGTATTCCGGACAGTTTATATCTTCAGTGCTTTCTGTTCATGTAAGCTGATCTTGTTTTTGTTAAAAATAATCAAAATACAATGAAAATGGAACAAAAGGTTTAGTCTGAGTAGTTATTCTACATGCATATAGGGAGAGCATTTTGATTCCAGAAAAAGCTAATGGCTCAAACAAGCTAGGTACAATGAGACTTATTAAAAAAGAGGAGAGAGAAATACAGATCAATCACTGGTTAATCTTAACATGATTAATTGAAACCTGTTCTCCCCCTTTTACTAAGGCTAACTGATATCAGGTCACAAGATGGTGTCTGCTCCTCCACTCAGCCATATCTTTTGAAACTCAAATTTAGTAAGCCTGGCTTTTAACAGGGAGCCCTGCTGATGCAGGGTTAAATACTTGACCATTAACTGAAAGGTTGGTAATTCAAACCCACCAAGCTTGCTGTGGGAGAAAGATGTGAGTATGTTTTCTTAAAGATTTACAGCCTTGGCAACCCTATGGAGCAGTTGTACTCTGTCCTATAGGATCGTTATGAGTCAGAATCAACTCGATGGCAGTGGGTTTGGTTTTGGGTGTTTTTGGCTTTGAACAGGAAAGAAAAGACTTGCAACTTTGGGTGAAAGAAAAGCTGTTGGCAGATTAATTTTGGTCATGAATTTCTTTAAAGTGAATATTTGACTTCATGACTAAAACAAAGCCCAACATTAAAACAATAGATCTATCCATTTCTCTGTTTGACAGCTGTCATTCTCTGTATTAGCCTCTCTTTCAATTTGGGCTGACAATTTGCACTACGATCTCATTCTCTATTGGGTCTATAAAAAGTTAATTGATTTTCAGTTTTGTACGAGAATCCAAAATTTGAGACACTTGGTGTGTACAAATATAGCAGTCTGCAAGTGGAGCCTTAACTCCATTTTAAAGTCTTGACATGAGTCTACAATCCATGTTGAATTTTAAAGTTGCTTTTTCTATCAGCCATTTCTCTATTCTTTGTTCTGACCCAACCATATATCCTAAAAGAAACATTTTTTTTCTCTGTCACCTGGCAAATGCAGGATGTAACAATCTATTCCTAGGGGTCTGTCTTCTATGGTCAAACAGATGCAGGATGTGATAGATTATGCCCAAAAGGTCTTGATGTACAACATTACTGATAAATCCTTACAATGGAATCCTAGGAAGAGATATGCTTGAGAAAGCAATTTTAATAGCAAGTTCCCAGAAAAACTTGACTGTCATTTTCCTGTGGACATCTTGTAATTAATTGAAGAGCATGTATACTTGCAGTTATGTAAAACCAATCATGTAATCCCACATGTGTGTTATCCACTGGTCCTGATAAATCCTGCTCTCAGATAGCCTTTAACTCCTTTGATTGTCTCAGTCAATCATGGTTTTGTAGCTTTAGCTCCTGATTCAACTGTATAAGAATTCTACCTTCTTTATTGGCCAGTGGAGCAGCCATCTTCACTCAGTGAATTTGGACATCTTGCCAGTCTGGACCTTCTATGAACTTTCAAAAATCACTTAATTTTACTTTTACATAGTTTCCCACTCCAGGGAAGTTTGCTGATCTTTCTTTCTTTTTGTAAGGACAGAAGGGATGACTTCCAAAGTCTTTAAATGTTGGAGCTAAAATAGGAAATTTTTAAACAATCTTATTTATTTATTTATTTATTATTGTGATTTGGGTGCAAGTTTACAGAGTGAATTCATGTTCTATTTAACAGTTCATACACATTTTGTAATGTAAGAGCTGTCTTCCCACTCTGTCCCTGTGGTTACCATTTCCCTGTGTCCTTCTTTTCTATGCATCCCTGACTTCAGAGCTACACCCTGAGCAAATGCTGCCCTTCTGATCTCCCATGGTTGATTGTTCTAAGGAGTGTATCTACCTGGTGTTATTATTCACCTTATAGGTTGGTCTATTGCTCAGCTGGAAGCCATGGGACTGAGTTCAATTCCTGGCCTAAAGGGCCACTCTAGAGGCTATAGTCTCTAGGGTTTCACCGGTCTCTATTAGACCAGTAAGTCTGGTCTTTTTTATGATTTTAAGCTGTGTTCCATATTTTTCTCCCACTCTATCCAGAAGCTCTTATTTTGATCTCTTTCCTAATGGTTGACAGTGGTAGTCAGGCAGCAACTACTTCTTCTGGTCTCAGGGTCATGTAGGCTGAAGTTTCATTGCCCATTAGTCTCTTGGACTAATTGTTTCCATGTATCTTTGATTTTCTTCATTCTTTGCTCCAGATGAGGAGAGAATAATTGTTGCATCTTAGATGGCTGCTCACAAACTTTTAAGACCCAGTCGCTGCTCACAAATATAGGATGGAGAACAATTTTTTAATGTAGTTGTTATTGTTATGTGCCATCGAGTCAGACCCGACTCATAGCGACCCCTCCTTGGGTTTCCGAGGCAGTATCACTACGGAGGTAGATTTCCCCATCTTCCTTCCAAGGAGTGGCTGGTGGGTTTGAACCGCCAGCCTTCTGATTAGCAGTCAAGTGCCTTAGGCGTTATGCTATCAGAGCTCCCTTTAATGTAGTATGTTATGCCAATTGAGCTTGATGTCCCCTGCAGCAATGGTCATGAGCCCACAGGCCCAGCAACACACTCTTACAAGGTGTTTGGCTGTGGCTAAGAAGTTATCATAACTTTGCCCCCTGTTAGCTCTATTCTTACAGCACATACAAATAAGTATGTAGAAATATTGTCTTCCAAACTTATATATGATCATGTGTATATTCCCTTTTGCCTACCCATATCTGATAATTTTGTCTGCCTACCTATGTATCCACCTTTAGATTAATGTTTGTTATTACTGACAATACAATATTGATATGCAAAATTATTTACCTTTGTGCTCTGTACCTCTTGTGCACCACTCCATGTCTTCCTTTTCCTTAGTGTTATTGTGTTATTGTGTCACTCGTTTTTGCTATATTGTCTTTCCATTTACCCAAATCAGTACTTGTCTCTTACCTATCTAGCAATTTTCCCTCCCCTCCCATACCATGCCTCTTAACTGACAAATTTTTCTCCCATGTGTAAACCTATCCTTGACTTTTTATGATAGGAGATTCATACAATATATGTCCTACTTTGATTGACTTATTTCACTCAGCATAATATCCTGCAAGTTCATCCACATTATAGGTGTTTCACTGATTCTTCAACATTCTTTAGTGTTGCATAGTATTCCATTGTGTGTAAGTACCATAGTTTTGTTATCCACTCATCTGTTGATGAGCACTTAGATTGTTTCCATCTCTTTGCTATTGCAAATAGTGCTGTGATGAACATGGGTGTGCACATATCTATTTGTGTCCTGGCTCTTACTTATTTAGGATAAGATTGCTGGATCAAATAGCATTTCTATTTCCAACTTAAGGAATCACAATACAGTTTTTCACAGTGGTTGTATTATTTTACAGTCTTACTAGCAGTGCATGAGAGAGTGGAGTCACAATCTCCCCACATCTGTGCCAGCGTTTGTTTGCATTTTCTGTCTTGTTGAACTTTTCTGTTATTGCTGGTGTGTGTGTGTGTGTGTGTGTGATATCTCATTGTTGTTTTGATTTGCATCTCTCTAATAGGTAATGATCATGAACATTTCTTCATGTGTTTATTGACCACCTGATATCTTCTTCTTTGGTGAAGTGTCTGTTCATGTCTTCTGCCCATTTTATTGATGATCTTTTCGATGAGGAGGTGTTGGAGTTATCTCTAAGTTTTAGAGATAAGTACTTTGTCAGATATGTCATTGCCAAATTTTTTTCCCAATGTCTAAGTTCTCTTTTTACTCTTTCAAAGAATTTTTTTATGTACATCAGAATTTAATTTTTAGAAGGAGCCAGTCATGTAGTTTATCCTCTGTTGTATGTGAATTTTTAATTATGTCTGATAGTCTATTTATGCCGTATATCAGGGGTTATAACTTTGCCCTATTTTTTTCTTTCATGAACTTTATAGTTTTAGGTTCTACATTTTAGTCTTTGATCCATTTGGAATTAGTTTCTGTGTATGGTGTGAGGTATGGATCTTGTTTCATTTCTCTGCAAATGAATATCCAGTTTTGCCAGTATCATCTGTTAAAGAAACTGTCTCTTCCCCATTTAATGAATTTCCCTTTGTCAAAGATCAGCTGTCCATAGTGGATGGATCTATGTTTGGATTCTCAATCCTGTTTCACTGGTCTTTGTGTCTATCATTGTACCATTATCAGGCTGTTTTGACTATTGTGGGTGTATAGTTTTGGGATCTGGGAGTGTGAGACCTCCTACTTTGCTCTTCTTTTTCAGTAATGCTTTTCTTATCCAAGCTCTCTTTCCTTTCCATATAACATTAGTAATTGGTTTTTCCATGTCCTTAAAGAATGGTGATGGAATCTGGATCAGGATCATTTTGAACATATGGATTGCTTTAGCTAGTATTGACATTTTCTCTATGTTCACTCTTCCTATACATAAGTATGGTATGTTCTTCCATTTATGGAGATCTCTTATAGTTTATTGTAGTGGTGTTTTGTACTTTTCTTTTATAGGTCTTTTGTACCTTGGTAAGATTTATTTCCATGTATTTTATCTTTTTGGTAGCTATTGTAAAAAGTATTGTTTTCTTTATTTCCTTTTCAGAGAGGTCCATGTTGGTGTAGAGGAATCCAACTGATTTTTTATGTTGTTTTAGTACCCTGTCACTATGCTGAATCTTACAATTAGCTCCAGTAGTTTTCTTGCTGAACCTCTTGGGTTTTCTATGTATAAGATCATATTATCTGCAAATAGGAATTGTTTTACTTCTTCCATCCCAATTTAGATGACTTTTATTTCCCTTTCTTGACTTATTGACCTGGATAGGACTTCCAATACATTGGAATAAAAGTGGTAATAGACGGCATCCTCATCTGGTTCCTGTTTGCTTTCAGTCTCTCTCCATTAAGACTAATGTTGGCTGTTGATTTGCATATATGGCCTTTATTATGTTGAGGAAATTCCCTTCTATTCCAATAATTCTGAGACTTTTTGTCAGGAGTGAGTGTTAGAGTTTATCAAATGCCTTTTCTGCATCAACTGATATGATCATGTGATTCTTTTCCTTTATTTTACTTATGTGATGTCTTACATTGATTGTTTTTCTAATGTTGAACCATCCTTGCATACTTGGTATGAATTTCACTAGGTCATGATGTATTATTTTTTTGATATGCTGTTGGAGTCTATTCGGTAGGATTTTGTTGTAGATTTTTGCATCTATATTCATGGGGGATATTGGTCTGTAGTTTCCTTTTCTAGTGGAGTCTTTGCCTGGTTTTGGTTTCAGAGTTATGCTTGCTTCATAAAATGAATTTGGAAGTATTCCATCCTTTTCCATGTTCTGGAATATTTTGAGTAGGATTGGTGTCAGCTCTTCTCTGAATGTTTGGTAGAATTCTCCAGTGAATCCAACTGGGCCAGGGCTTATTTTCAAGGGTAGTTTTTTTTAATGACCTGTTCAATTTCTTCTTTATGGGTGTTTTCATCTTTTCTACCTAAGTCTATGTTAGTTAAGTAGTGTGTTTCTAGAAATCTGTCCATCATCTTCTAGGTTTTCAAGTGTGTTGGAGTACAGTTCTTCAT
>NW_006922549.1:103155-105579 GCF_000298275.1 Orycteropus afer afer
CTTCCTTCCGAGGAGTGGCTGGTGGGTTTGAACCGCCAGCCGTCTGGTTAGCAGGCAAGTGTCTTAGCCACTATGCTACCAGAGCTCCCTTGCCATTATTAGTGCCTTTTAAATTCTTATCTTATCACCCTTAAAGTATTATAGGTAATCTTTTTGCCTCCTGGGCTCTGACAGTAGCCAAGGTGCAAAACCAGGCCAACTGTTGGGTGTGTGAGGCGTTGCCTTTATCCTCCAGTACTGGACTCCCTTGGAAGTTGCTTCCTGCCAGTGACACCATCTGGCATTTTTTGTATGAGTGGAGAAACCAATCAGCAGTGAAACTGGACCCCTTCCCTACTACATCTCCCATACCATGTAGTATATCTTTTGTGTCTTGGAGCTAAACCTGTCATAATGTATTTTCCTTGATTAAGGAACAAATTAACTGTTACCCATCCCTTATGTTATGCAGTGTGGAATGGTGTTACTTGGTTAAATGTTTTGTCTCTAAATTGTAGTTTATTTCCCCTTGGTGTGCGGAGAGGACTCCCTAAAATAAAAGCAAGAATATGGGGCGACTACCCCAGCATTTTTAATGATATTATCAATATCAATGGTACTATGTGGTTAGGAAAACAGACTAATTTACACATTGGGGCCTTCGCCATCCCTAAGGCTCTGGATGTGTGGCACTCAGAGATGGTCTTACTTACCTTATAATTAGACAGGAAGATGCCCATATGCCCCTACCACAATCTATAACACTATGCCAGCCAGGCCCTCCAATTGGGATGCCTTCTCTTATCAGTATAGATGTCAATGTAGAACTAATTGGTGTTTTGACCCATTGGTCGTGTTTACCCCAGGGGTGGCTGCTATTGATTTGGAATGGCAAGTAGAAGCCTTGGAAAAACATAGTGCTACTGCACTTAATGAGACTGTTCATGCAATTTCCTTGTTATCTGCAGAAACTACCCAAATAATAAAAGGAATTTTAAAAAATAAAATGGCTTTAGACATACTCACTGACACATAGGGTGGAATTTGTACTTTAATTTGTACAGATTGTTGCATTTATATACCTGATATAATTACACTATTGATCAAGACCTACAACATTGCATACTCATATAACTGCTGTGCAACGGTCATCTGAAGACCCCATAAGTTATTGGATAAACTCTTTGCCCACTGGGTGGAGACATTTCTTGTATGGAATTATAGGTAAAATTAGTATATGTCTTTTCTTGTGCTGTGGAATATATTGTATGTATGGAATCTGGTTACAGTGCTCCAGCACCCAGGTCCAAGGGATTTGCTGGAAGAGGGACATGCAGATTGTGAGGACCAGTTTAGGGCTCTGGGGTGGGGTGTATGGGGCACATCCCTGAAGGTCCCCCAAGTGGTCTCTGGACTCCATCTTGTTTGGTCAAGAGAGAAATTTGCTAACTACTCCCCCTTTCCCCTCCTCAAGGCTAGTGGAGTCCTTCTGTAGAATAGCTATAATCCATTAAGCTCATGATGGCAGCATCTTATCAGAATATAACACCAGTGATGGCCACAAAACACTGTTCAAGGCTCTTTCAGCCTTGTCACAATGCCATCCTGTCTGGGAAGACACGCAGCCCCCATCCCCAGCTCCTTGGACCCAGGCATAAATATCCTTGGAAAGTGGAAGAGGGTCAGCAGTTATTTGACTTGGCCCAGCCTTCTGCCACTGGACTGCTCACCATCTGCAGATATTTGTAAGTCTCCATCCTTGCTCATATCTTGTAAACTCTCTGCTCCTACTTTGCCATCACTTTCTCTATAATAAATTTCTTATGTCTTATAATAAATTTCTTAAACATACACCTTTGGGTAAATTTTTCAATTTCCTTGTACCAACTGTCATTTTCTTTTCAGTGCATTTTATTGAAATATAATTTATGTACAGTGAAATACACAAAACTAAAGTGACATGGGTCAATGCATTTTTTTTTTCAGTGTTCTCTCTCCTACCCTCCCACCTCTGGCAACCAACAAAGCAAGTTTCCCTCCATATATAAACCTCTCCTTGACCCTCCACAACAACGAACTAATACTATATTTGTCTTCCTGTGATTGACTTATTTCACTCAACATAATGTCATCCAAGTTCATCCATATTTTGTGGTATTTTGCAGACTCTCCATTATTCTTTAGTGCTGTGTAGCATTCCAGTATGTGTATGTACCATAGTTTGGTCATCCACTCCTCCACTGATGGGTACGTAGCTTGTTTCCATCTTTTTGCTATTGTAAATAGTACTGTGATGAATATGAGCATGCATGTATCTCTTCCTATCCTGGCTCTCACCTCTCTAGGATATATACCTAATAATGGGATTGCATAGTGGCTAAGGCACTTGACTGCTAACCAGAAGGCTGGCGGTTCAAATCCACCAGCCACTCCTCGGAAGGAAGG
>NW_006922549.1:108449-108942 GCF_000298275.1 Orycteropus afer afer
TCTGAGAAGATGCTTTGCAGTATTTCAATGTTTTTAAATTTATTAAGGCTTGCTTTATGGCCTAACATATGGTCTAACATGGAAAATGTTCCATGTGCACTGGAGAAGACTGTATATTGTGCTGTTGGGTGAAGGGCTCTGTGGATGCCTATAAGGCCATGTTATTGGATTGTATTGTTTAGCTCTTTTGCATCTTTGTTGAATTTCTTTCTAGTTCTATTTTTCAAAGAAAGTGGTGTATTAAAGTTTCCCACTATGACTGTGGAGTCATCTCTTTGGCTTTCAACTCTTTTAAAGTATGATTTATGTATTTTGGGGCTGTTTCATTGGGCCCATAGATATTTATTATGCTTATATCTTCGTGTTCAATTGATCTTTTAATCATTATATAATGTCCTTCCTTGTCTCATATGGTGGTTTTTGTCTTAAAGTCAATTGGATCAGAAATTAATGTTGCCATTCCTGCTCTCTTACAGTTGCCATTTGCTTGATA
>NW_006922549.1:110142-118175 GCF_000298275.1 Orycteropus afer afer
GTAAGTTATTCCTTTTGATTGTATGCCACAAGAACCTTAGGCTTGCTTCATTTTGTTTTAATTTTTTTTCTGATTGACCCCTTTCCAAAGAAGTATTCAAGTATTTGTCTTCAATCTCATTAATTCTGTTTTCCATCACATCAATTCTACTCCTTTGCCCTTCCAATGTGTTATCTATTTCTGACAATTTGCTCTTCTGTCCAGGTTCAAGGCTTTTATCCCCTTCCCTGCTCTTCTGGCCTGCTACTCTGGCGTCCCTGTGTTGTCTCTCCTCACATGTAAGCCTGGGGCTGACTGCTCTTCTGTCCGGGTTCAAGGCTTTTATCCCCTTTTTTTAAGTTAGAAAATAATTATTAAGTGGTGGTACATCTGGCCTCAAAACAATCATGAGATCATCCTTGTGTGACTGCAGGGAGGACATGTGTAATTCTAAAGTTTGTTTTGTGTAGGATGAGAATCCTTTTGGATCTGGCTTCCTAGGCAGTAAACAATATGTATAAGCAAACAAAATTACATTGTTTTCTGGAATTGTTTACCAAGTGATTTTTTTTTTTTCTAGGGTATAATGGAGAGTTTCTGAAATGACTGGCTGTTTTTCTGATGCATAAGTACTTTTGATTTAAAATGGAGTTTTAGCCTCAGACTTTAGCATAGCCACCATCTCATGCTGAGGGTCCTAAGTTAATTTGGGGTGCTCTTACTCACATTGTTACTATAAAATTCCCATTACTTGTGAAGCTAAGTATATTTTGTATTTGGATTCTCCCTGTGATTGATTACCTATTCATATATTTAAATACATTTCATGGGCCTGTATCAGTTTGTGTTCACTCTAATAGTAGGACTATTATTTTATTTGTTAAATATTATAAAGACATTTTTCCTGTTTATCATTTGCTTTTGATGTGTTTCCAAACTGAAACTTTAAATTTTTATATTGAGAACATGCATTTTTATTTATAGTCTGTGTTTTCTTTCCTACTTAGATCTTCCTCACTTCACATTAGACAAAAATTTTGTCAAGTTTTTCATAATATTTTAAAAGTTGTTTTATATTTTATTGTTTTAACCTATCTGGAATTTATTTAAAGGTGTGATTTAAGAGCTTAGCTTTGTTTCCAACCCAGTGGGCATCCAGTTATGCCTGCACATACCACTGACTGAAAATATGATCTTTGTCATATATTAACTAGTCCCATAAGTTTTGTTTGATTGCTAGACCTTGTTTTCTGTAACAGTGGCTTTTGTCCTATATGAGTTTGTAGCGACTTTGAAAGTTGGAAAAGCAATTTAAGGCTTTGAATTCCATAACTTTTAGGTGAGCTTATGGATACCTGGTTACAAAACAAACAAACAAACAAACAAACTGTATCTCCCAGGTGATGCTGCAGCTACATCTGGTCATGCTACTATGTCTTAGTCAGTGGGATGTGAAGGAAAATGTGCAACTAATGCCTTTTTGTCTCTTCTTTCACTCAGTAATTTAGGACGTGAATGTGATGACATGCCATCTTGCATGAATAAAGTAATCATCCTACAGGTAATGGAAAACAAAAGAGAAAGATGAATGACATCAATCATAAATTTCCTAGCCACATATTATTGACAACATAGAAAAATCAATTTCCAACTTATTTTAAGGTACTGTTATTTTGGATAGCCTTACTACATGAGGCTCTGGTGGTATAGTGCCTAAGGCATCTGCCTGCTAATCAGAAGGCTGACGGTTCAAACCCACCAGCCACTCCTTGAAAAGAAGATTGGGCAATCTACTCCCATAGTGATACTGCCTCAGAAACCCAAGGAGGGGTTGCTATGAGTTGGATGCGAGTTGATGGTAATGAGGTTTTTTTTTTTTTTTTTCTACATGCAGCCTGTGTATCCAGACTTTAAAATCAGGGTGTTTGTCATGATCAAAGACAATTCAGCCTCTTATAGAAGTTAAACTTTATAACACTGAAAGGAACAAGGGTCAAGACTTTAGGTTGTAGTAGAATTGTTTCTAAACAAAATATTTGTTAAAAATGTTTCCACTCCACCTGCTCCTCTGCCCCCTGATTCAGAATGAATGGGCTCTGGGTCAATACAGGGACTTCTCCTATGGTGGCTCTAAGACCCCAATTATGTAAATTACTGGAGAAGCTTGCCAATTTTTGATACTAGAGCTACTTTGTCTGTAATAAATCCCATGTGTTTACAAAAGCCCCTGCTCCAGAGTAAAAAGACCTCAAAAACAATGAGTTACAAATAAGGAACAAACACTAGTTCATTCTCAATCTGTGCTGATTTCTCTTAGTCCCATAGAAGATTTACACCCTTTTTGCTAAGCCCTGACACTCTTGTTAATTTAATAGGAATAGGTATTTCATCTAAATGGAATTTCTATTTACAATTTAATGAGAATGGGGAAATATTATTAATCTTGCCTGAGAACCATAATTTATAGATAGATAACAAAGAGGCACTTTGAGACATGCAAGTGCTTACTATGTCCTTTCTGAATTCTTTTTGTTCAGCCTCCTTCCTCCCTGAGTAGTTGATAAGATTCCTGAGGTCTTGTGGGACACAATTTGGTTGAAGTCTGTCCAAGGAACCTATTAAAATGTAAGCCTTTCCCCAAATTCCCCAATACCCTTTAAAATGGGAAGCAAACGATTGACTCATATTATTCAGGATTTTCTTTCTAAGGGGTTAACTTTTCCCCTGTACTAGTCCTTGCAACACCCATGTCTTACCAGTTAAGAAACTGCATAGTCATGGCAAGAGATTATTCAGGACCTACATGCAATCAATTGCATTGTTGTGATAGTTAATGTTGTGTGTCAACTTGGCTGGGCCTGGTTGAGTGGCTGGGCAGCTGGTGGCAGTTATTCCCCATGATGAGACTGGCAATCAACTCCATGTTGGAATCTACCACAAGCAGCTGAGTAGCAGATTTAGGGATGTGGGCTGCTTCCAGTATATAAACGGCAGCTTTGTGGATGGTCTCTAGCTTATGGCACACTTGAACCCTGCATGTAGCTGAGTCATTGTTCAGCAGCCTACCATGCTCTGCCAATCTTGGGACTTTCAATAGACTGGAATCAATGGTCTGCCATGTTGTTTGGTAACATCCAGAGTGTGTCATTTTACTTGTTAACCTTGAGCTTATTAGCCTCAGCAGCTATTAGCTGCCTGAGTGAAGAGATGCCTCTAGCTTCAGTGGGCCAGGAGCAAGAGGCAGAGCTGAAGCCAAAGGTCAGGGGGCTTTCATCCAGCCCCTAGAGCCTGTCACTTGGAACTTGTACTACTAGCTTCCAAAAATTGTAAGAATAAACTCCTGTTTGTTAAAGCCATCTTATTTGTGGTATATTCCTGTCAGAGTGGCACTAGGTAACCAGAAAAATCATTTCTAGATTTCTGGTAGTCTCTACCCCACATCTGCTGCTTTCCAATGTTCTCCTTTTTGTGGCATTCTTTACTATGATAGACCTTTGTAGTGCATTTTTATGGATTTCAGTAAATGTTGAAAGCCAAATTTGTTTGCCTTAACCTGGGACAACCAAAAATTTTCCTGGACAGTCTTGCCACAGAGATAAATGGAGTCTCTCATATATTTTTCTCAGATTTTGCCTGCAGATTTGCAACCTTTGCAATTTCCAAACAAATCTACTTTGTTACAGTATGTCAACGACTTGCTGGAATGCTCGGCCATTGACAGGAGTGCCTAGAGGACAGTTTAGCTTTATTAAAGCATCTAGCTGCTAGAAGACATAAAGTTTCTAGAGAAAAATTGCAACTAGCCTAGCCTTCTGTCAAATACTTAGGTTATTTAATCTCTGCAGAAAGCATTTATATTGAACCCAAGAGAAAAGTTATCACAGACCTCTTTACCTAAACCAAAGAAACAATTAAGGGCATTTTTGGGACCTTGTGACTATGATTGAGCCTGGTTTAGCAATTTCTCTTTCACGGCTCTGCTTTTATATAAATATATGAAAACCTCTGATTCATTCTATCTTACCCCAGAAGATCAAGGGGCAATAACTAAACTGAAAGAAGCTTTGACTAAGATGCCCACCTTAGAAGTCCCTAACTCTCATTGAACTTTCATCTTTTTATAAATGAAGTTTCTGGTAATTTACAACACAGAAATGTTGTAGGAAAACAAAGTCTTTGCCCCCTGTTGCAAAGAGCCAATGATCACAACAGGCTGAAGAGAGAAAGCAAAAGGTTTATTGAGTATCAATACCCAAGGAGACAGTGAGAATTGTTTCTCCAAAATGTCTGTCTCCCTGAGCTGGGGAATAGCTAGAGCTTTTAAAGGGAATCAGCTGAGAGAGAGATGGGTCTTAGGAATGCTGATAATGTTTTCTTCTCATTATAGGATGAGTTGTAGTTGTCTTGTGGTCTCTTGGCCTTTCTTTTGGTCAGTGATAAAGAAACCATCCTTAGTCTGTCAGGTGCCTCACACCTGTCTAGAGAGATTTATTCTGCAAGGGGGGAGAGTATGGGAGTGGCATCTTCAGGCCTCTTTGTCTGCCGAGAATATTTCTGCCTTCTCCTTTATCTCCAGGGCATGGTGTCTCCTTTCTCAGGGCCACCTTGTAACGAGCTATGGTTCTACAGCTAATTGGAGAGAAGAGTTATACTTCAAAGAATACATAATTAGGAATAGTAAATGTAAAGAACACAACATCATAAATAAACGCTGTCTATACTGCTCACTTAGAAGAGAATGATAAGGGAGGGGAAAAACAGCAAGTTAGTGGCTAAGGTTAAAGTCTACTTTAATCATACCTATTAGCTTGTAAAGGTTTTGCAGGTTTCAGTGAGGGGCCCCTTCAGCCTTCCATTTCAGTCTTCCTCAGAAGCATGGGGGACAAAATAGGTCTATAGATTATTACAGCCTTCAGCCTGGCCTTGTAGCTAAAGCTTTACCTCCCTTGTCTCAGGGCTGTGACTGCTACCACAAAATTAGTGGAAAACATCACAGATACAGTTTTGGGAAATTTCAAAAATTATTATTGTGGTGAAAACATACACAAGACATCCGCCAACATAACAACTTCCACATTTACAGCTAAGAGACATTGATGACGTTTTCATGTTGTGTCACCATTATTGGTATCTTTTCCAAAATATTCTATCACCACTAGCATAAACTCAATGCCCCCTCCCTCCTACCAGTTTTGGGAAACTTTTTAGATGTATATGTACCATATGCTGAATCTGCTTTAATTAGAGTTTAACCCAAAATTTATCTGCCAACAGACTCACTTCTTATGTAGCTCTGGTGGTCTTGAATATTAGACTACATTTGGTGGCTACTTTAAACCCAGTCCCCTTTCTCCCCATAGCTGATAAGATGATTGTCCTTTCCACAACTGTTTAGACCTAACTGAACAACTTTGGACTCCCCATAGTGACTTAAATGAAACTCCTTTAACAAACCTTGATATGGTATTATTTGTAGATAACTTATTTGAAACCAACTGAGGGAATAACCTTGCTGATGCAGCTAGTAAAGCAGCTGCTTCTTAGATTATTATTGCTTCTGTAATAACACAGGGATTTATAAAGGTACCTCTAAAAGGCTTACAGAGAATTGTTTTAAAGAAATAACAAATATTATTATACCCACCAAACATTTTTGAAATATCAGCAATTGCCTCAGTCCAAAGAATTTAAGAGGTCACCAAGATGTTGATACTAAATATGGTTAGGGCCTGATATTAAAATTGTTCTCCTTAAACTTCTGCATGTCTCTAAGATGAGGACTCTACACAAGAGCACTCATCTAAGAAGGGATAAAATGATTGAAATTTTAAAGTAATACTGGTGGGGATAATTCTCTGAGGCTGCTAAGCATGTGTCCTCTCATTGTTCTACTTACTTTCACTGGGAAACCTCTTAAAATTTTACTGGGACAATATCCTTTGCCTTCAGGGCCTATGCTTTAATGGAAATTAGATTTTATCCAGCTTCCATTTTCAAATAGTTGTAAGTATGTCTTAGTCATGACGTGTAGATTTCCACGTTGGGTAGAGGCTGATGTGCCTGCCACTGCTTCTTTTGTAGCAAAAAGTCTCCTCAAAAACAATACCTGCTTGGGGAGCATTGAAAATTCTTTGCAGTGACCAAGTGGCTTAGTTATCTGTTGTTGTTGTTATGTGCCTTCGAGTCAGACTCGACTCATAGCGACCCCTCCTTGGGTTTCTGAGGCGGTATCACTACGGAAGTAGATTGCCCAACCTTCCTTCCAAGGAGTGGCTGGTGGGCTTAGTTATCTAGTACTCCTATAACAGAAATAAACACAAGTGCACGGCTTTAACAAACAGAAATTTATTTTCTCAGAGGTTAGAAGTCTGAATATAGGGTGCCAGTTCTAGGGGAAGGCTCTTTCTCTGTTGGCTCTGGGGGAAGCTCCTTGTCTCATTTCAACATCTATGGATCCAGTGTTCCTTGGAGATCTCTATCTTGGCATTAATCTTCCCCTGGATAAAGGAGGTTCTCAGCACATGGACCTCACATCCAAATGATGTGCTCCACTCCCAGCTTTTCTTTCTCGGTGGTACTCAAGTCCCTCTCTCTCTAACTTCTTTTTAATCTCTTGTAAGATAAAAAGGTGATGCAGGCCAAACTTCAGGAAAACTCCTCTTACATTGGATCTTTGATTAAGAGTGGTACATCCTACCCTAATCCTGGTTCATTAACATAACAAACATAATCTAATCCTCATGAACATAACCTAATTCTGCCTCATTAACACATAGAGGTCAGGATTTACAACACATCACAAATGGAGGATAATTACATCAGAGCACATGTAATTGACACAATATTGTCACATGTAAATGATGACACAATACTGGGAATCATGGCCTAACCAAATTGACATATATTTTTGGGGAACACATCAATCCATGACACCAAGGAATCCATTTTAATGGGCAAGTGATTCAAGAATTATGCCAAGTCTTCCTCATATACCAGATATTTCATTGCTCTTACCACCTTCAGTTCTCTGGACTCATAGAAAGAACTAATGGCATAAAACCCAACTTGCTAAGATTTCTGAATCCTTAGAGTTGTCTTGGATTAAAGATCTCACTTTAGTCCTTTTAAATCTAAGAGGCACTCCGTTTGACTCTCATGAACTTATCCTTTATGAAATAGTTACTGGAAGACCTATAATCCTTCCTTACATTGCCTCCACTGACCCCAATTGAGTGCAATTGTAATTACTGAAACATTGTCATCGTTAATGCGATACTCTGAGAAACATTTCTCACAAATTAAAGAAGCATTTGAGGAGCAAAACCCCGACTCTCCTCTTCTGCTTAATATTAACCCAGCAGATTGTTTACTGGAAGAGATACCAGTTAGAATAGTGCTGGAAGGAGGGTTATCTTACCCTTTTAACTAACCCTTATGTAGCAAAGCTAAAGGGAATTATCCCTTGGATTCATTGACCACAGTTAAAGAAAGTTAAGTACATATCTGGATATGTCAGCCAGCCAGAGATTTGAAGCTCAAACTGAGACACCCCAGTGACCAGGTGCTAGCAGCTTCAAAAGCAAGTAGCTGATCTCATTTGTTATTAAAAGGTATTTGCCAAGACTTTTTATGCAGCTTGGACTAGGAAGAATGCAGGAGGTTAATGTGAAGTTAGAGACTGATGTTAAAGAAGTTTGTAGTTTGACCAACCCCTTATAACTTTTGCCGTGTAGCTTCTACCTCATGCCTGCAAGCACACAGACCTTTGTTTGCTTCACCTGATGAAAACCTCTCTCTTCTTGCAATTTAGAACACACCACAGTATACTACCTGGATGCAAGTGTCTCCCAGACACTTCATGGTTCTTTCTACCTCATGGTAAAACTTTCTGTTTTCATTTTTAACAGTGTAAGTCTGGTGATTCACTACAAGCCAAATTTTATATTACAACATTAATCTTATCTTTAAAAATAAGACTTGATATATGTTAAATCAAACCCACTTCACCCTTACAAACTATATGGCATTGTTTTCCCATAGTTTTTTTTTTTTTT
>NW_006922549.1:133868-135770 GCF_000298275.1 Orycteropus afer afer
ATTTTGTTTATGAATTTTTACAATTATTTTCTTCATTGCTTGTTTCAATGTTTGCTATATATTTATGACTTTCCTCTTTTTAATTTTGATGGGAAGGTATATTAATTTTCTTTGAGGTTACCCTGTGATTTATTTTCTTTCAAAGTTTAAAACAGTCTATTGTATCTTGAAACTGTCTTGACTTCCTCTTTATTCTGAAGTTTTGTAACTACACTATTATTTTTTCCTTCTTTTTGGTTTATAGTTATCATTTACAAATTGCTGTCTCTGGTTCCTTGTAATCAGTCTTGTAAGTTTATTTTACTTTGGATATTTCTATATGTAGTTTGGTTTCTCAGTGATGTTGCCATGTGTATTAATCATATATCATTGTTTGCTTTTGTTAGTTCTCTGTCTGAAGGACTCCCTTTAGCATCTCTCATAAGGTTGGTCTGTTTTTTTTAATATTCTCTTTATTTCTGTTTATCTGAAAATGTCCTAATTTCACCATCATATTTAAAGGATAATTTTGCCAGGCATATAAATCTTGGTTGGCAGTTTATTTTCTTTCAGGGTTTTATTTATGTCATCCCATTATCTCCTTGCTTGCACAGTTTCTGCTGAGAAGTCAGAGTTTAGTCTTATTGTTTGCCATTTTTATGTCACTTTTTGTTTTTTCTCAAGTTGTTTTCAGGATTCCTTCTTTATCTTTAGTGAGTATTACATCTTTTTGTGAGTTCTGTAAGCTCTTTCAGTAAATTATTGAACTTGGGCTGGTCTTGGTGATTTCTTAACATGTAAATGATGTCTGAAGTAAGAATGGTCTTGGGACCACCCTAACTTACTTTTGGTGACATAGGTGAGGGCATTCTTGTGGTCTCTAACTTTACATTTACACTCCTAGGAATGAGGCTGAAATGACCTATGCTGTGACGATACCTCAGATCCCACCCTTCACTTATTACTCTTTCCTATCTTGCTTCTTCCATGCCTTTTCCACTTTCTGGGAACATTTCCTTAATAAATCACTCTCATAGAAATAATCACTTCAAGGTTTGCTTCCAGGAAACAACCTAAAAAATGTCCAACAAGAGATTTCTATTCCATTCTCCAAACTTGACCCTAAAATGCTTCTCTTTAGTCTTCAATATTTTTAACAAATTGTTTACTTTCCAATTGGTTGCTCTCCCTAAAAATACGAGTCATCTTTTATCTTTTTATTCATCTTTCATATCATCAAATACTACTCATTCACCTCCAAAATATATCTCAAATCTATCAACTTCTACTATACCTCTAGTTCAGCCCATTAAACATTATGAAGTTAAAGAGAATAAAATATCTAGAATAGAAACTCTCCTAACAGTTCATATATATTCAAGTAAACAAGGATTTACATCCCAGTCACTTATATCTATGTTATTTCGACTCCTATGATAGGAAAAACAAATTTACAGAGACCAGACCATCTGCTAGTTGATAATACAATTAGCTAGATTTTAGATTCAGGTTTCCTCTTAAGCACTTTATCTCACCTGATACACATAGTCATACTTAGTAGAGGAGGGAGAAGTAATGCCCTGTCCAAAAGAGGCATCTACTGTGGCTCTTATGGAACTTAAGCAAAATTTGACCTTGTTCTAGAGGCCCAAAACTATAGGGAAAGGATTTAAGTATATGAAATATAGGCCAAATAAAGAAATATGAAGAACAAAATTGAGAGAAAAAAATTATACTTTACAAAAAGAAAAAAAAAAAAAAGGCCTTCTTGAAACTGAAAATATTTACACAGGTTTTCCTGATCAGACACCACATTAACTTTGAAAACAATTAACAAAAAAGTTCTACAGATGCTAGATGTACTTCCTAAGCTGGATTGATCATATAAAGCAGTAAAGAAGAAATTATGAAATAATACTCATA
>NW_006922549.1:136280-141429 GCF_000298275.1 Orycteropus afer afer
AAAAAGGCTTTCTCATCTTAAATGCTATATTAATTAATAATACTAATGCCTATGTTAGTCATATGGGGATTTACAGGACAAGAAAATTAATATCCCAGAGCCAATATTCTCTCCACAATAACTCTGCACATATTAATTAGTTAAGAAACCAACAAATCTGTTATCACATAGTGCTAGACATACTGAATCAAATACTACTCATATTAGTATAGGGACCATGAGTAGTATACAATGATCCCCTAAAATACTAAGTAAAAACATATTCGATGCATTGCACTGTCATCTGATTTAAAATTTTTTTAATAATTATATACTTACTTAAATCTAAGACACCATTGATTGAAAGATGAGTCTTGATGTCCAAAATGTTACAGTGTAAAAAAATATGTATCACAGAATTAAGAAAATATATTAATTTCATACTACATAATAAACATTTGTAATGACTAATTTTCTGGAAATATTTCAGCAAAATAGTTTAGCATTTGATAAGGCATATAGATCCATTATAACTTATTTTCTATAGACATAGGTATATCCTTGGCACTTTAATTCTGAGAAATAAGTAGAAAAACACTATTAAGAAAAGACACCCATACTACCATCACACAACATAACTTTTAAAATTTATTTTAAATGCTACCTGTCTTCTTTTTTAGGACATAAAAAATTACAAGTAAAGCTAAAGGCCCCTTTCAATTAGCATCCCCAATCTCAATATGCTAGACACAACCACTATCAATAATTTGGTACATACCCTTCTAGCCCATTGTAGATAGTTTTACATATATACATACATCAACAATAAAAACATAGTACCATTCTTTGTGGATGATTTCAATTCATTCAATGAATGTCATTATACAATATCATTTGTATCTTGATTTTTTTTTTACTTGACATTATTTCAGGTAACTATCCATGTTACAAATATATGATACAAATACATTGCTTTTAACTGCTATATAGAATTCCATCATTTGAATATATCATATTTTATTCATTCATTAACCCAGTCATGTAAGTTTAGGTTGTTTTCAATTCAGGCATACACACATTTATGTGCAACCTCCACCACACACACATAAACACACACATGTGAGTTTCATCAGGATGTATATGTAGAAGCAGAATTGTAGGGTTTTTATTTTTTTAAAAAAATGCTTACCTGCCTCAACATCCTGCCTCAACATCATAAAGACAGCATCTTGTATTTTCTCCTAATTGTTTCAGAATTTGGCTTTTCACAATCCAGTGTTCAAATCCTTTAGAATTGTTTCTTTATATATTGTAAGATTAGATGTAATTTTATGTTCTCCAATATGGAGTCAAATAGTGCCACAGTTTGTATTGACTAATCAATTACTTAGTCATGATGTTTTGTCTAACATGTTCATGTATATTCTGGGGACTGTTGTAGGCAATCTATTTTGTAAAATCTGTTTATTACCTTTAATGCACTAATATAAAATACTTTTTAATGACTATAACTTTTATAATATGTGTTGTATATGGTATGGGGTTGTTTCCTTTCTGTTCTTTTTAAAAAATTGTTTCAACAATACATAGACTTGTATTTCATGTGACTTTAGGATCATTTTGTAAAGACTCTAAAATATTCTTGGGAAATTTTGTTTGGCACTGCATTAAACCTATAGATTAATTTGGGGAGAACTGACATTTTTATGATATTGGATTTTTCCATTTAGTTACATGGTATTTCTCTGCCATTATTCAAGTCTTACGCCCTTCAAAGAAGTTAAAAATTTTTTTTTTCTGTAAAGATACTGTGTATTTGTTGTTGTTGTGTTTGTGCCAACTTATTTTAAAAGTTAGAGTTTAGTTTGAATTCAAGAGGAGGCCTTCTTCTGTGTCTGCACAGGGAGACAGATCAAGGGGCAGGACTGCATGGGAGGTAAGGACACAGGGAATAAATGGCTATGGGGAAGAAGTGGGAGGAGACCTGATGCATTTTGGGAGACTGCAGTCAATGTCTTGAGACAAAGTTTATGTGAAATGCTGTATGGAAGATGAATGTGCTCTGCAAACTTTCACCCAAATCACAATAAAATTTAAAAATGAAAGAGAGAAGGCCTTTTTTTCATTCAGGACACTTGGTGCTTTTCACCTGTATGACTCCTCTTATGTATAGAAAGGGATGCTCTTTGAGAGAATGCTTTCCCACATTCATTACATTCAAAGGGTTTCTCACCAGTATGACTTCTCATGTGTATAATAAGTAGTGAGCATTGAGAGAAGGATTTTCCACATTTATTACATTCGTAGGGTTTCTCCCCTGTATGACTTCTCACATGAAGAGTAAGGGATGAAATTCGAGAGAAGGCTTTATCACATTCATTACATTTAAATGGTTTCTCTCCAGTATGAATTTTCTCATGCTCAAGGAGATTTTGTCTCTGACTGAAAGCTTTTCCACATTGATTACAATGATATGGTTTTTCTCCAGTATGAATTTTCTCATGTTCAGTAAGATTTGACTTTTGACTAAAGGTTTTCCCACATACTGTACATGCATAGGGTTTTTCACCAGTATGAATTCTCTGGTGTCGAATGAGGTTTGACATCTGAATAAAAGCTTTCCCACATTCATTACATTCATAAGGTTTCTCTCCAGTATGAATTTTCTGGTGTGTAATGAGATTTTCTTTACGGCTGAAGGCTTTTCCACATTCATTACATTCATAGGGTTTCTCAGCTGTATGATTTCTCATATGTACAGTAAGCGACGAACTTTGAGAGAATGCTTTCCCACATTCACTACAAACATATGGTTTCTCACCTGTATGACTTCTCATATGTATAATAAATACTGAGCATTGAGAGAAAGCTTTTCCACACCTATTACATTTATATGGTTTCTCCCCTGTGTGACTTCTCATGTGCAGAGTAACAGATGACATTCGAGAAAAAGCTCTACCACATTCATTACATGCATAAGGTTTCTCCCCAGTATGAATTTTCTCATGTTCAATAAGGTTTTGCTTCTGGCTGAAGGATTTCCCACATTCCTTGCAATCATAGGGCTTTTCTCCAGTATGAATTCTCTTATGCTCAATGAGATTTGATTTCTGACTAAAGGCTTTCCAACAATCCTTACATGCATATGGTTTTTCCCCAGTATGAATTCTCTGGTGTCTAATAAGGTTTGACATCTGAATGAATGCCTTTCCACATTCATTACACTTATAAGGTTTTTCTCCAGTATGAATTTTTTGATGTGTAATAAGATTTTCCCTCCTGCTGAAGGCTTTTCCACATTCCTTACAATCATAGGGCTTCTCTCCAGCATGAATTCTTTCATGTATGATGAGGTCAAATTTATGATTAAATTCTTGTCTACACTGGTTACACTTAAAAGGAGTTACAACATGAGATGAGAAATGGTAAAATGGTTTTCCATACTCATTACAGTCATAATTTTCCTTTCTTACACAGCCTTTCTTAAAATTAAGTAAGTTTAAATTATGTTCCAAATCCTTATCAAAACGTTCTTTTTCATAGAAGCTTTGTCTTGAAGTAGCAATGTCTGAGCTCAGAGGAATTATTTTTTCAACTTTTTTGTATTCACTGACTTTTTCCTTAATTGCAGTTTTCTTGGAGATGGATGTGATTTTCCTCAAAATTGTTTCCTGTTGCTTCTTGATCTGCTCACCAACTTCCAAAACTTCTAAAATGGAGGACCAAAAATTATTACTTGTAAATTTCCTACTACTGTACTATTAATATCATTTCAGAAATTTTCTAATGTGAAGTTGAATGTCTGATGTTGGTTGGCCCTAGTTTCCTCAAAGGAAAGAAATCCAAAGTGCAAACATCCCTAGTTCCTAAGGTTTGAGAAAGTAAATTCTATAGAAAATATTAGGAAGAGAACTGATTATTTGTGGGCCACAGTAGTTTGACTGCTTTTCAAAGTGTCCCTGTACAATATGAAAATCAGTAAAATAGAATAATTAAGATGGAAGCATGAACACAAATAATTGGATAGTGAGTTGAATAACCAAGGACAAAATTAACACTATGGTTAAACACAGTAGATTGAATGTACATGTTTATTTCTCCTGATTGCTAAAATTCCATGATAATATATGACAGTCAAAGAATGAAGGGTCAAAACTATGAGGAAAAAACAAACAAACAAACAAAGGAATGTAAACAACAGTGAATAAGAAATTTCAACAAAATAGTGGAAAATGAAAGGTATATGGGGAACTGTTAACTGATAGCAGAATTAAAAAGCTAAACTGAAAAGTACCATGATGATGAAAATGTCACTAAGAAACAATATAATTTGGCCACAGAACACTGGAAACACTCATGCATTGGAAGATTCAGGTATTCAATGAGTGGGGATAAAAATGGGGTTGAAAAGAAGAGGATTAATGTAAAGTTTGAATAGAGAATCTCCCTGATGGAGATACTGTGAATTTTGCTTAGGTAACCTTTATTCCAACTGCCTGGAAGAGATTGATATTTGTAACCATTCCAAAGAAAGGTGATCCAATAGAATGTGGAAATTATCTAACAGTATCATTTCTTTTTTTCACTTGGGGGTGGCTCTATTTTTAGGCTGGGGCCCGAGGTAGGTAGGCTTGGGACTTGGGGGCTGTTTTTGGCTTGGGAGCACCTCTAGTTTTAGGCCTGAGCCTGAGGTAGGTGATCCCAGGGATCAGATGATGCTTTTCACTTGGGGTTGGCTCTATTTTAAGGCCAGGGCTCAGGGGCTGTGTTTCACTTGGGGGCGGTTCTATTTTTAGGTCAGGGCCACAGGTAGGTGGGCCCAGGGCTTGGAGGCTTTTTTCACTTAAACAGAAACACATTGCTGTTGAGTCAGATCTGAGCCATAGTGACCGCTCCTTGGGTTTCTGAGGCGGTATCACTATGGAAGTACACTGCCCAACCTTCCTTCCCAGGATGGCTGGTGGGTTTGAACCGCCAGCCTTCTGGTTATCAGTCAAATGCCTTAGGCACTATGCCACCAGCACTCCTTTTTACTTAGGGGTGGCTCTATTTTAAGGCCAGGGGCTGAGGTAGGTGGGCACAGAGGATTATGAACAACTAAGGGAGACAAACTTATCTGTCAGTTTGTTGTCCTGTGATGGCTTACGTGTTGCTGGAGGCTACTGCACTG
>NW_006922549.1:143219-158246 GCF_000298275.1 Orycteropus afer afer
TTCACTGAAGGAACTGGCAAAAAAACAAGGCTCTGGGAATTGAGAGAATACCCATTGAGATGTTTCAACAAGTGGATGTTGCAATAGAGGCACTCACTGAGCTATGCCAAGAAATTTGGAAGACAGCCACCTGGCCAACTGACTGGAGGAGATCCACACCTGTACCCATTCCAAAGAAAAGTGATCCCCCAGAATGTGAAAATTATCAAACAATATCACTAATACCACATGCAAGTAAAATCTTAATGAAGATAATTCAACAATGGTTGCAGCAGTATATGACAGAGAGCTTCCAGAAACACAAGCTGGATTCAGAAGAGGATGTGAAATGAGGGACATCATTGCTGATGTCAGATGGATCTTAGCTGAAAGTAAAGAATCCCAGAAGGATGTTTACTTGTGTTTTACTGACTATTCAAAAGCATTCAGTTGTGTGGATCCTAACAAATTATGGATAACATCGAGAAGAATGGGAATTCCAGAACACTTCATCGTACTCATGAGGAACCTGTATATAGATCAGGAAGCTGTCATTTGAACAGAACAAGGGGATAATGCATGGTTCAAAATCAAGAAGGGAGTGTGTCAGGGTTGCATCCTTTCACCATACTTATTCAACTTGTATGCTGAGCAATTAATTTGAGAAGCTGAATTATATAAACAAGAACTTAGCATCAGGATAAAAGGAAGACTCATTACCAACCTGTGATACGCAGATGACACAACTTTGCCTGCTGAAAGTGAGGACGACCTGAAGCACTTACTGATGAAGATTAAAGACTACAATTTGCAGAATGGGTTACACCTCAATATAAAGAAAACAAAATCCTCACAACTGGTCCAATAAACAGCTTCATTATAAATGGAGAAAAGATGGAAGTTTTCTAGGGCTTCATATTACTTGGTTCTACAATCAACACTCATGGAAGTAGCAGTCAAGACATCAGATGATATATTGCATTGGGAAAATCTGCTGCAAAAGACCTGTTTTGAAACTGAGTGGAGTCAAAGTTCAGCCTGCATCCCTGGTTGAAGACAGATAAGTAAACATGATAACTCAGTTCCTTAAGATCTGAATAGGATGAAAGCTCAACTATCCCCCCCCATCCTGATTAAGACAGATAGGACCTTGGTTGAAGACAAATAAATAAACATAAGAACTCAGTTCCTTAAGAACGGAATGTAGTGAAAGGTCAATTTACAGTCTTTCTGTGCTATCCTCCTAGAAACAGGTGATAAGTACATCAATGTGACTCAAAAGACAACTTGAAAATTAACCTTGGCCTTTGGACAAACAGGAACAAAGTTGTTTGGAACTGACATTCTCCCCTCTGCCTAAGCCCTGATCAGCTGATGACAGGAAGCTGGTGTGACTCATCCGGTGTGCAAGCACACTGCATTAAAAAATGACTGCCCCTTTAAACTGAGGTGAAGGAAGTTTCAGCCAATCCTCAGCTAATTCATGCCAAGTACCTGATGTTTTTAGGAATATGCATAACCCCCTCTCCTGAAACTTGCAAAAACTGTAACCCAACCACCATTCAAGGAGTCAGATTTGGGTACTGGCCCCTGTCTCCTTGTATTGGCGCTATGCAATAAATAATTTTCTCTCCTCTTAATCACTCACTGTGTAAACTGTTTTGGCCTGACCATGCACCAGGCAGGGACCCATGTTTGGTCCTACTTTAATTTGGCACCCCAGGTGGGACCAAGGGTTCCTGACCCTCTGCCCAGAGCATGAGGACCCTCTGCCCAGAGCATGAGGACCCTCAGACAGTGGAAATGGAACAGGCCCCTAATGGACTCTTGTGTGCACTCAGACAGCTTTGTCTGAAGGTATGCAAGGGATGCCAAGTCTGTGACCATCTTTAGCATCCTCGGCCCTGAGGTGCATTTGTTTTCTTGAGAGAAGAGAAAATAATTCTGGGTTTGAAGACTTCACCTGGGTGAGTATACACTGAATTCTTTAGAACATGAAAAGGGAGCTGAACTTGGAGGCTGGAAGCCTTGGCTAAGACATTTCCACAGCTAGAGTGCTGACCAGGAGGTTGGAAGCCTTAGCTAAGACATCTCCGCAGCTAGAGTGCTGACCAGGAGATTGGGAGCCTTGACTAAGACATCTCCGCAGCCCAGGTGTTTCTTAAAGATTTTACACTCTGGTCTGGTCTGGTTCTAGTTTGGTTTGTGTGTGGGTAAGAAACAAAGTTTTAATTGAGATTCCTCCATAGCCCACATGTGTCTTAGGGATTCTTTACTTTGATCTGGTCTAGCTCTAATTTCATTTGTTGTGGGTGGGTGGGAGTGTGGGTGCATGGCACTGGTGCAAATGTTTCAACTGAGAATGTGAGGTGTGACTGGAAAATGAGTAACCAAGGTTCTGCATTGGAATGCAGTCCCCTTGGTTGTATCCTGAAAAACTGGGCTCATTTTGGCTTTGAGCCTATAAAAAGGAAAAAAGTGGTATTTTGCTGTAACACTGTGTGGCCCCAATATCAGCTCGAGTCTCAGGATAGATGGCCATAGAATTGGAGTTTGAACTATGATATTATTATGCAGTTGGGTATGTTTTGCAAAACGGACAAAAGTGGAAAAATACTTTACGTAGAATTATTCGTGACTTTCTGTCAAAATAAGGATTTACAGAAACAGTGCTGGTTGATGGTTATATGGCCTAAAGGGAACGTGGATTTTAAAGGTGTCCTTCAGGATCCGAAGAAACCTAGGGAATTTTGAAATTCAGAACTTCCTAAATCTCCGGTGATGTTATATCCCCCTTTACCTGATAGCACCCTGGATGCTCCTCAGGAAGTGGGTGCCCCTCAGGGTCTGGGTCTCCCCAGCACACACTTGAAGCAGTGTACAATTTGGCCAGGGGTCTAATCCAGGTCTGTCAGGGCAATACCTATTATAGTGGGCTCCCTCTGGCTTAGATTATCAAGGAAATCCTAAAGGTTTTGTTTGGACTCATGTCCCATTCCCCACAGCTGACTTATTAAATTGGAAAAATACAATGCCCACTTACAGGGAGAAACCAAAGTGGATGTAGACTTTAATCACCTGCATATTTTCAGTTCATCATCTCAATTAGGCTGATATTACTACTAAATACCTTGCTCAGCCCTGAAGAGAGATGGATGGTATTAGAAAAGGCTAAAGAGTAAGTTGACAGACTTCACAACCTCTGGCTTGTAAACCTAGTCAGGGGCCCCAGCCATAAGGCAGTGCCAGGAAGAGATCCAGAATATGATCCAAATGACCCAGAGGACAGAGCTAAGTTGGCCCATATGAAAGAATGCATTATTTCAGGGCTTCAGAAGGGGGCCCTAAGCAGATTAATGCTCACAAAATTCAGGAAGTACAACAAGGCCCCAAGGAAAATCCCTCTGCTTTCCTTGAACAGGTGTATGAGACCTACCACCAACATACTGACACCGACCCAGATGACCCCCAGAACACTCGTATTATCAACTTGACTTTTATAAGCCAGAGTGCCCCTGATACATGGCAGAAACTCCAAAAATTAGAAGGGGGACTGGGTATGAACACTTCTCAACTTGTAGAGGTTGCTTTCAAGATCTGTAATAACTGAGACCAAGAGCAGGAGTAGCAGAAGGAAAGAGACATGAAGCAACAGGCTGCTTGCTGGCTGCTGCCCTGGGAGGCCTGACACGAAGTCAATCCTACTGGGTAAGTCCCCATGGGCCCCCAATGAATAGAAAAGGAGCAAATCAAGCTCCTCCTTGAGGAGGCCGACCAACAAAGTTGGGGCCTCAACAGTGTGCTTACTGCAGGAAGGAGGAGCACTGGAACAAGAAGTGCTCAGAATGAGCCCTCCAAAACCAACCAAAAGGGGCCCAGCAGATGGTAAGTACAGCTGACAGCGATAAAGAATGACAGGGCGCCCAGAGGCTCCATTGCAGACTGGATGAATTCCTATCTCCCATGAGGATCCCCTGGTAGCAATAACTGTGGGAAAAGAGCTCACTGAATTTTTGCTGGACCCAGGGGATACACAGTCCTGAACATCCCCAAGGCCCTCTGTCCCACAAGACTATAAGCATTACTGGCATTTCAGGAAAAACTACATGTAAAAAATTTTCTTCAACCTCTTGAATGCCAGGTGAGGAGTACTGTATTAACTTGAAGTTTTTATACATGCCTGAATGTCCTGTTCCTCTATTGGGATGAGACTTGCTAACCAAGTTAAAAAAACACTCAGGTTACTTTCTCAGCTAACGAGCTCCAGGTGGATGTTAATCCCGACCAGGCATAGGCCCTACAGACAACCTCTTGCAATTACCTGCTGCTGTGACCGCAACCATCACTTGTTATGGCAAAAGATGCCCTGTATGCTTGGTTGAGTAAACTTATTGCAGGACTGAATCTGTACAAAACCTTCCAAAAGGTGACACAAGGCTGCATGATCTGCACCAAGAACCATCCAAAGTGCAGCCCACCTCTAGTTATAAAAGGAATTCAAGCAAGAGGACTAGGTCCATGAAAAGACTGGCAGGTAAAATTTACAGCCCCTGGAAAAATCAAGTGCCTGTTAGTATTTATAGATACTGTCACTGGATGGGTGGAAGCTCTCCCTGTCACACACAAAAGCAGCAGAGGTGAGTAAACCCTATTAATGAAAATTATCCCCAATTTGGCTTGCCAGTCTCAATTCAAAGTAATAATGGGGAAGCATTTGTATCCCAAATAGTCCAACAAGTAACAGAACTATTAGGAAGTTACATTCTTCATGGAGAGCCTAATTGACAGGGAAAATTTAAAAAATGAACCACACTTTTAAGAAGACACTGACTAAGATGTGCCAAGAGACCAACTTATCTTGGATAAAACTTTTACCTCTTGCCTTGTTGCGGGTCCGGATTGCCCCCAGAAGCAGTCTTAAGTTAAGCCCATATGAAATATTATATGGAAGACCATTTTCTAGAGTGTGGCACCCAAGTTATGCAGGAAAAGGAGACCTTAAATTTGTTAAGGAATTGGATATTTTAAAACATGTGCAAACTTTGTCTGTACCATTAAAGATTATTAATCAGTTTGCTTCCAGCAGGTTGTTGTATCCTACAAACACTCCCCTTCATAGCTTCTGTCCAGGTGACTGGGTCCTGCTGAAGGAGTGGAATGACTGGACTCCCCAGGGCTAGCTCCAGGCCAAATGGACTGGGCCTTGTGAAGTATTGCTGACAACACATTCTTCAGCCAAACTGAAGGGAATCTGCCCTTGGATACATCACATCTGATTGAGAATAGCACTAGACTACACTGAAGATGCTCCTCGACCTATAACTAAATTTTATTCTACAGGGAGTAGCCTTGTGAGACAGGGAGATGCAACAGACCCTGACCAACTGAATGTTGAGTGTCCCCAGAAACCTGCAGTGGAATACTTGTGAACCCATCAAGGATCTTAATGTTTTGTTTAAAAGAAAACCTGTTCTAGGTTAAGACATGAATGTAATTTTGATTAGCTCAATGGTTGTTCTATCCCTACCCCCTTCTGAAGGAGGATGGGAGTCTAATACTCTCATAAAGCTCCAACAAACCCTATTAAACCACACACCTTGGGCTAATAATTGTTGAGTGTGTGCCCACTCCCCTTCACATGGAGCACAGAGTTTACCTATCATCCCTGTCCCCTTACATTTAGAATACTGGGCCAGAGATGAAGGAGCCAATATAATCAATTCTAACAAAAGGTCCTTTGGGGTATAAAATACGATGTATTACAGTCTCAAACTTTGGCCACTATGTATACATTGGACTCCTTTTAGGCCAACAGCTTCCATAGGGAAATGGGCACAATGCAAGCAGACATGGTCCTTTTATATGCTGGACCGTACCTGCTGGGTTAATGAAAATGGTGCCGTTATAGAACATGACACCCCAGTTAAAAATATGTATAATAGGATAGGCATTACTCTGACTTTATCAGAGCATTGCTAGGGCTACTTTTCAGTTCCCTCCTACTGCTTATTCCCTTCACCATCTGGGGCTATATTGGCTATCTGAGCATACTGCCTTTAAAACTTGGCCAGTTAATCATGAAGGCACCTGCACTCTAGGATGGATCTAGGCAGGGGGAATGCATTTCCTGCCATTAGAAGAAGTTTTGCATTCTGCCTGTCCCAGCTACCGACACCAGCATAGCCCGCCTGATCTAACTTGGAATGCTTGGGAAAAGACCCAATGAATTGTAATTCATATGATGGGGATTGGGAAAAAATATGATGACCTTCATCTTTTATAGCAATTCATTCAGAATGTTTCTGTTTCCCTAGAGTCGGTAGCTACCTCCACATCTGATATAACTTCTGCACTCCAAACTGAAATAACCTCTATCCAGACTGTTGTGCTTCAGAATTGGGCAGCCCTGGATCCTATGTTAGTAGCACATGGAGGGGTATGTATATACATCAATGCCACCTGTTGCTCATTAGTTAATGCATCAGGACAAATAGAACAAAATCAACAGGCTATTCATTGCACCATTCATAAATTCCAACAAGACAGAGAATCTATACAACATAATTTAACCCCCACCTTTGGGATAGACTTTTCCTGGCTCACCTCTTGGTTACCCAATTTAGGGTGGCTGAGATCCTTATTTGTTATAACACTCTTCATATTATCATTAACACTCTTTACTTCTTGTTGTACTCAATGTCTACCTAACTGCTTATCTGTCTTCAAGCCCCCAAAATTACAGGCTACTCTACAGGCACCCCTAGTCTCCTCTCCCTGGACTATAGCCATAAAATTCTGAGGGCTGTCTAAACTACAAGAGACTTACTAACCAAGGCTTTCTGAATTCCACCATCTTCATCCCCAGTCATCAGAAAATAGATAGATGCCCCATTCCCCAAGAATGTGGAACAGTAACCACTCAAAGAGGGGACTGAAACCAAGTGGAGTCAAAGTTCAGCCTGCATCCCCAGTTGAAAACAGATAAGTAAACATGATAACTCAGTTCCTTAAGAACTGAATAGGATGAAAGCTCAACTATTCCTCCACCTGGTTAAGAAAGATAGTACCTTGGTTGGAGACAAATAAGTAAACATAAGAACTCATTTTCTTAAGAAATGAATGCAATGAAAGGTGAATTTACACAGTGTTTTAATGACTACATAGCAGGTCATTAATTCAAGTCCATTGTAAGTCCCAAAGTCAGCACAGCCATGGCAGGCTACTGAACAAGGACACAGCCACATGCAGGGTCCAAGCGTGCCATAAGCTAAAGACCATTCCCTAAGGCTTCTCCTTATATACAGGAGGCAGACCACATACTCAAAGGCAGCTGCTTGTGCTAGATCCCACCATGGAGGTGATTGCCAGTCTCATCATGGGGAATAACTACCACCAATTGCCCAGCCACTCAACCAGGCCCAGTCAAATTGACATACAAACATAACCACCACACACACTCTTTCCATGCTATCCCCCTAGAAACAGGTGATAAGTACATTAATGTGTCTCAGAAGACAACTTGAAAACTAACTTTGGCCCATGGACACGCACAGTGAGACCAACAGGAAAAAAGTTGCTCGGAACTGACATTCTCCCCACTGCCTAAGCCCCAATCGTCTGATGAGAGGAAGCTGGTGTGACTCATCTAGTGTGCAAGCACACTGCATTAAAAAATGACTGTCCCTTTAAACTGAGGCAAAGGAAGCTAATCCTCAGCTAATTCATGCCAAATTCCTGAAGTTTTTATGAATATGTACAACTCCCTTTTCTGAAACTTATAAAAACTGAAACCTGACCACCATTTGGGGAGTCAGATTTGGGTACTGGCCCATCTCCTTGCATTGCTGCTTTGCAATAATTTTCTCTCCTCTTAATCACTCAGTGTGTAAACTGTTTTGGCCTGACTGCTCACCAGGCAGGGACCCATGTTTGGTCCTACTTCAGTTTCAAGTGCTGAAGAGCAAAGATGTCTCCCTGAAGACTAAGGTGTGCCTAACCAAACCCATGGTATTTTCAATCACCACTTATGCATGTGAGAGCTGGGCAACTGAAGAAGAGTTGATGCTTTTGAGTTGTAGAGTTGGGAGAAGAATGCTAATAAAAGCATGGTATGCTAAAAGAACTAACAAATCTGTCCTGGAAGTGCAGCCAGAATGGTTCTTGGAAGCAAGAATGGCCACACTTCATCTCACCTACTATGGTCATGTTGTCAGAAGGAACCATTCACTGGAGAAGGATATCATGCTTAGTAAAGTGGAGGGTCAACTAAGAAGGGGGAGTACCTCAGTGAGATGGACAGATACAGTGAGATGGACAGATACCTGAGCAATGACGGGCTCAGGTAAAGCAAGAATCATGAGCCTGGCACAGGACCGGGCAGTGTTTCATTGTGCTGTGCATAGGGTTGCTATGAGTCAGAGATGACTCGACAGCACCTAACAACAACAACATCATTAATATCACACACAAGTAAAAGTTTGCTAAGGTGAATTCAAAACTGGGTAGAGCAGTATATGGACAGGGAACTGCCAGAAATTCAAGCTGGATTCAGAAGAGGACAAGGAACAAGTATAAAGAATGTATCACTTTGAAGGTTAAGGTGCACCTAACTCAAGCCATTGTATTTAAAATTGCCTTATGTGCATGTGAAAGCTGGACAATGAATAAGGAAGACTGAAAAACAATTCATGCTTGTGAATTGTGGTGTTGGTGAAGAATACTGAGGATACCATGGGCTGCCAGAAGAACGAACAAATCTGATCTGAAAGAAAAGCAGCTGGAACATTCCTTAGAAGCGAGACTAGCCAGTTTCAATTCACTTAATTTGGTCATGGTGTCAGAAGGGACCATTTCCTAGAGAAGGATATTATGCTTGCTAGGGGGCCAGTGCAAAAGCGGAAGACTCTCAGTGAGACAGACTGACACAGTGGCTGCAACAATGGGTGCAAACACAGCAAGAATAGTGAAGATGGTGCAGGACTGGGCAGCATTTTGTTCTCTTGTACATAGGGTTGCTATGAGTTGGAACTGACTCAATGGCATCTAACAACAACAACCTCTACTCCAAACTTCTTTGTATTTTCATCCTGAAGAGGCTGAGACAGTTAAAATCTACATTTTCCAGACACATCTGTGTGTAGGTTTCTAGATATGATTTAGATTCACCATATTTGATGCAGAACTCAATAAACAGAGGAAAGAGACTGGGCATGAGGCATCCATTATGCTTGTAACATTAAAAAAGGAGTAGCAGGTTTCTGGAGACCACAGTCGATGTTTTCGTGATTTAACCAGATGCAACTTCTTGACCATGGTGTGAGAAGGGGCTTTATTAGCAAGAGAATTTTGTCATCTGAGTTGGAGATCATTCCTGGAAGCTTATCCTATGGCCTATCCTTTCATTTCCCCCATATATAAGCTATTTAATATCTTGATATAAATTTCTTCCTTCCCTAACTAAGAACTTGTAGAATCTTTTCTCTGTAACTGAATCTTAATTAAGACACCCTTCACTTCAGTCTATCGAAGAAATAGCCATATCTCCACCACCTCAGCAGGAAAAGGAAGGTTTACTTTATAGAGAACACGAACCAGAGTTGTAGATTTAGGAACAGATGAATGAGATGCAGAAGAATGGCTTTATACTAAAGAAATGGGAAGTATGTAAAATTTATATACTGAATAGTGAGACCACCAATTCCTTTCTGAATACTGACATTTACCTTCAGGTAGAAGAATGGAAGATGAAAAATTAAAGACATATAAATACTGGCATTTGGGACTCTACAATAAAGTCGTAGATTGTAAGCCAACCATTCTACAGAAAAGTCCACTAGTCAAAAATCCTTACCTATTGACCCATAGAGATTACAAAGACCTTCTGTAGTCCATCATCATTAAATATAAACTGACAGCCAAGAACCACCAGAATTTTGAGAACAACCTTTAATACAAAGGACAGACACCAAAATACATATAAAACACTGATGGAACAAAAACTGGAAAGAAGCTTTCAAAGAAAAAGACTATACTTAATATCACAGAGATATATGTGAAATAAAAAAGAATAATTCAAAAGAAAGAATTCTTAGAAATAAAAAATGTGCAAATGAAATCTGGAAATTAAAGTTGAGACTCCCTCCTAGAAAGCAAGAACACATAAACAGGAAAGAGAGAAAAGAAAATTACTCTTGATCCATAAAAAGCCAATATCATAATAATAAGCGATAATATGGAAGACTGAAAACATTAAAGAAATGGTTTTTGAACATTTTAAAGTGTTAAAACATGTATTTATAGACCAAAGGGATTCATCATGCATCCAGAACACTTAACGAAAAAACCTTTACCCCAGGGCACATCATCAAAAAATTCCAGAACTCTTGAAGTAAAGAGTTGTTGTTGTTGTTGTTATGTGCTGTCGAGTCGGACTCGACTCATAGTGACCCCTCCTAGGGTTTCCAAGGCAGTATCACTACGGAAGTAGATTGCCCCATCTTCCTTCCGAGGAGTGGCTGGTGGGTTTGAACCGCCAGCTTTCTGGTTAGCAGTCAAATGCCTTTAGGCACTATGCTACCAGAGCTCCCTGGAGTAAAGAGAGGATTCTCAATATCCTGTGAGAGAAAGAGATAGAAAACAGGTTACTCACAAAGGCATAAAACCCAGAATGGCATCGGAAACACTAAAAGTTAGAAGACAGTGAAGAAATGTATTTACAATTGTTAGGGAAAACAGTTTATCATCTATAATTTTATACATATACAAAGTATAGTTAGAATAAAGATGTCCTCAGACTTACTATGGCTCAAAAATATTATTTCAAATATATTTTTTCTCAGGAAGTTATTAAGGATATGTACCATAAAAATGGGAGCTCTGGTAGCGTAGTGCCTAAGGCACTTGACTGCTAACCAGAGGGCTGGCGGTTCAAATCCACCAGCCACTCCTCGGAAGCAAGATAGGGCAATCTACTCCTGTAGTGATACTGCCTCGGAAACCCAAGGAGGGGTCGCTATGAGTCGGTCCGACTCAATGGCCCATAACAACAACAACACCATCAAAATGAGAGTATAGACCAAGAAAGAGGGAAAAGTGGGATCCAGTAGGGAGAAAATCCCACAGAGAAAGAGGAAAAACAGATTTAAATGAAATTGGAGAGAGTTCCAAGGTAGCAACTAAGCAGACAGTCTAGACATCAACTAATCCAAATAAACAGAGGGGTTGTCTCAAGCACACATACACACACATAAACAGAAAGAAAGATTAAATTGACTGACTATTAGATGTTCTTGGCCATGTAAAAATACTATTGAGAGAAATTTTACATTTCTCTCAGGGAATGTGAAAAAAATTAGTAATAGTTACTGTAGTATCTGAATAATATAAGCCACACATTCCATTGCATATTTCATTTGATAAGTTATTTTTGTCCCTTTCCTTTTGTTGTTGTTGTTGTTAAGTGCCGTTGAGTCGTTTCCGGCTCATAGTGACCCCATGCACAGCAGAACGAAACACTGCCCGATCCCGCACCAGCCCCACAATCCCTGCTATACTTGAGCCCATCATCACAGCCACCATGTCAATCCATCTCGTTGAAGGCCTCCCCCCCTTTCGTCGACCCTCCACCCTACCAAGCATGACATCCTTCTCCAGGGAATGGTCCCTTCTTACAACATGACCAAAATAGGTGAGATGAAGTCTGGCCATTCTTGCTTCCAAGGAGCATTCCAGCTGCACTTCCTCCAGGACAGATCTGTTAGTTCTTTTAGCAGTCTTTTCCTTTTACATATTGTAAATTTAAGATTTTTAAATCTGGTATTTTCTATTGATGCTAACAGAATTCCTAAGCATAGTAAAAAGAATCTCAGGAAGACAAGGAAAATGTCCCTTTTCCTCAGTTGCAGAAAAACATGTATCACTCTGAGTCATAAACGTACCTCAAAATGCCTGTTATACTGAGAGTACTCAAAAGAAAGCCAATCTTACACTCTTCCTGTCCAGTGTTTAGAGTCATAAGACAATCTGTAACCAGAAATGCCATATTCTGATTTCAATTATAAAATTTAAGGACAAATGTTATTTATTGGTAAAAAGGAGTCTTTAAGGCACCTGGACTTCAGAGATTGTCACTACATCCTGTAAAATAAAGCCTTTAACCTCTAAAACAATCTGCTTTTCTAAGTGCCTGTATTGCTTTTCAAGTTATTATTCAAATTATAATATTTAAACAGGTATCTCCATTTGGAGGAGGGAAATATAAAAGTAAAATTTCTCTGCTAGCTACAAAATCTTTGAAATTTCCTTTTTATCCCTTCTTGCATCAAAATAAGGTAAACTAATGATGCTGATGGAGTCTTTATTCAAAGATTCTGAGACTCTCATTCACTTATATTTGTACACAGAATCTCAAGCAAGCAGGAAAAATAAGGCAATGAGGAATACTAGGAATAAAACAAAGCTATATAAATATACACAATTAATAGTCACTTCTTGTCTCAGTAATGAACAATACATACAATATTTGTTATGTACAAGTAAGCAGTACAAATTAGTTAAAAAAAACTGTATTCACAGAAAGAGGGGAAGAAAAGTGGAGATGGTGTGTAAGAGTACTAAGCCTCATTTCCCATTTATATTGTTGATAAGAATTGGAACTTTATACTAAACTGCAATATATTTAAAAATGGCTAATTCCCATCCTGTTTCTGAAATATTGTTTGCTCTCACCCTACAGGTCTCCATTTTTACTTAATGTTTAGATTATTCTTTTATTCTTTTTAACACAAAAGGTAACATATTATAAACACTTTTCCACAATTTTATTTTCTTTTACATACATGTAGATCCTGGATGGAAGCATGCCTTCTCTGACTGTAACTTGTTTTATAATTTTAACTTTGCAATCATGTAAATGCTTTTTCATAATGAAAACAAATTAAAAAAAAAAGAAGTCAGAGTCAAAGCAACCCCTAAATATTGCCAAAAATTGAGTGGGGATTGCTGTAAATGTTACAAAACAGTATGCATGGATTGTTGAATGGAAAACCAATTTGCTTGGTAAATTTTCATCCAAATCACAATTTTTAAAAATTGAAACCTAGCCATCAAGATCATGTAATAACTATTTTAAGTAATTTTTTAAAAACTTTTATTGTTATTTGGGTGAAAGCTTACAGAAAAAATTCATTTTCCCTACAGCAGTTCATATACACTTTGTCTAATGACACTGACTGCAATTTCCCCCAGAGAGCAACAGCTTTCTTCCCATTTCCTCCCCATAGTTACCTCTTCCCTGTGTCCTTCCCTTCCATGCACTTCTGCCCCCCTGAGCTGTCTCTCTTTGCATACACAGCCCCTCTAGTCTCCCATGATTGATCTCTCCAAGCAACCTTCCTTCCGAGGAGTGGCTGGTGGGTTTGAACTGATAGCCTTCTGGTTAGCACTACACCACCAGAGCTCCTAAGGAGTGTGTCCACCTAATGTAAATGTTCAGATTATATGTCTGTCTTTTGTTTGGATGGAAGCCATAGAAGTGGGTTCAACTGCAGACCTGAGGGCCAGCTAGGGGCCATAGTCTCAGGGGTTCCACCAGGTTCTATCAGACCAGCAAACCTGGTCCACCCCCATTTTTTTTTTTTAATGGATTTTGAGTTTCATTTTGGCCTTTTCTTTCTTTCCTGCTTTTTAAATGACCTTTTTGCTTTCTTCAGGGGTGATGTTCTTAATGTCAGCCCATAGTTCCTCTAGTTTTCAGTCACTGGTGTTCAATACATCAAATCTATTCTTTAGATGGTCTCCAAATTCAGGAGGGATATAATCAAGGTGGTATTTTGGCTCTTGTGGACTTGTTTTAATTATCTTCAGCTTCAACATGAACTTGCATATGAGCCCTTGATGGTCTGTTCCACAGTCAGCTCCTGACCTTGTTTTGGCTGAAGATATTGAGCTTCTCTGTCATCTCTTTCCACAGATGAGTTGATCTGATTCCTATGTCTTCCATCTGGTGAAGTCCACATGTACAGCTGCTGTTTATGTTGTTGAAAAAAGGTATTTGCAATGATTAAGTCATTAGTCTTGCAAAATTCTATCATGTGATCTCCAGTGTCATTTCTATCACCAAGGCCATACTTTCCAACTACTAGTGACTCTTCTTTGTTTCCAACTTTTGCATTCCAATGAAAAGTAATAATCAATACTGTGATGAGCCAGATAGCTTAACTGACTCCATCTTGACACACTGATTCCCCCATAAAGTTGTTTTTTTTTTTTTTAAGCTACAGGTCTAGACCACCCCTGTTATCCTGTTTCAACTGAAAGGCTGCAGGCCTAGACCACCCCACCCATTCTGGAGAACATGGAGACCTAGTTAAGCCCCTATACCAACCACAGAAATAGTGTGTTGCCTATAGGTGTGACTTGCTAGAGCAAGTATAATGTTTTTTCAGCTTCTGTAAAAGTCTGCTTGCAAAGGCTGAGTCCCAGTTGAAGCTCCCAGAGGAGATGAGGCCTAACCACAATGCCAAGGACTTTCTTTACAGGTGTTATTTGCTAAATTAAGTTTAACATTGCTTTCTGCTTCTGTAAAAGATTGTTTGCAAAGGACAGAAAAGAGACACTCAATATTACACCCCACCTGCTTGTGAGTTTTGTCTTTATAAACGCTGTGGAGCTACTCTACTGGGTCAAGAGTCCTTTCTGGCATGAGCCACCTCTCGACCCCAGAAATGAAGGACTTAAAGTTTGATTAGGTCTCATGAGTGCTTGGCAACTCCATATAGTCCATTTCTCCTTTAATATGTAACAATATATCTTGATTGCATGTTTGGTCAATTTCAGACTGCAGAAGTTAGTAAAAATCTTCAATTTCCTCATTTTTGTCTGTGGTGGTTGGTGCATAAATTTGACTAATAATAGTATGAATTGGTCTTCCTCATAGGCATGTGGATATTATCCTATCAGTAACAGCATTGTACTTCAGGATAGATTTTGAAACGTTCTTTGTATTAATGAATGCCATGCCATTCCTCTTCAATTTGTCATTCCTGGCAT
>NW_006922549.1:158796-159719 GCF_000298275.1 Orycteropus afer afer
ACAGTGTTTCACTGCTATTCATAAGGTTTTCACTGGCCAATTCTTTGAGAAGTGGGTGGTCCCTTCCTTCTTCTGAGACTGACTTAGTCTGGAAGCTTCGCTAAAACTTGTCCACCATGGTTAATCCTGCTGGTATTCGACATACCAGTGGCATAGCCTCTAGCCTCACAGCAACATGCAAGCCAATATAGTAAGAAAAACTGACAGACAAATGGTGGAAGTAATCTATATACACAATAAAATCCCAATCCAGATTCCATAAACATTTTTTTTAAAGATATGGAAATATCAATCACTAATTTTGTATGGAAAGGAAAGAGACCTCAGATAAACAAAGCAGAATGAAAAGGAAGTACAAAGTGTGAGGCCTCACACTGTCTGATTTCAAAACCTACTATGCAGCACAGCAGTCAAAACAGCCTTGTATTGGCACAATGAGAAACACATAGACCAGTGGAACAGAATTGAGAACTCAGAAATGGATCCATCTATCTATGGACATCTGATCTTTGAAAAAGGGCTGGAACCCATTAATTGGGCAAAACACAGTCTCTTTAACAAATGGCACTGGAAAAACTCTATATCCATTTGCAGAAAAATGAAACAAAATCCATACGTTACACCACACACAAAAACTAACTTAAGATGGAACAAGGACCTAAATGTAAAACACAAAACTATAAAGATTATCAAAGAAAAAAATAGGGGTCAACTTAGGAGCCCAAATTTATGTCATAAATACACTATTGAACATAACCAAAATGAAAAAACAGCAGAAAATAAACTAGATGACTGGGATGATTTAAAAATTAAATTCTTATGCACATCATGATGTTGTTGTTGTTGTTATGTGCCGTCGAGTCGGCCCCGACTCATAGCGACCCCTCCTTGGGTTTCCGAGGCAGTATCACTATGGAAGTAGG
>NW_006922549.1:169264-171782 GCF_000298275.1 Orycteropus afer afer
GCTGGAAGCGAGAGGGGAGCTGTTGCATTGTGGTAAACTGTGGTCAATGACATGAGACAAAGTATATGTGAACTGCTGTATGGAAAGTGAATTTGCTCTATAAATCTTCACCCAAATCACAATTAAAAAAAAAAAAGAATAATGTAGAATCTGCAAAACACCGCGTAATATGGATGAACCTGGAGGACATTATGCTGAGTGAAATAAGTCAATCACAAAAGGACAAATATTATATTATTTATTGTGAAAGTTAAGGAAAGGTTTATCTAGAGAAGGAAATTTTCTTTGTTGTGATTTTTCTTAAATCACAGTAAAAAAAAAAAAAAAAAAATCAAAAAAAGAAATGAGCAAAGCCTAAGAGCTATACAGGACACCATGAATAAGAATTACACACTATCAGAATTCCGGAGCAGGAAAAGAAAACCAGAGAGAAAACTGTCAAAGATTTCTTGGAAAAAACTTCCCTAAAATGATGTAAAAGGAGAAGATATGCATTCAAGAAATTCCACGAATTCCAAATTGCATAGACTGATAAAATCACCAAGGTATAGCATAAACAAAGTACCCCAAACTGAAGACAAAGAAGGAATCCTAAAAGCAACTCAGGATAAATGAAAAGTTACCTTACAAAAGGCAATCAGTAACACTAAGCTCTGATTTCTTGGCAAAAACCATGCACATGCAAAGACATTGGCATGATGTGTCTAAAACTCTGAAAGAAAAGGGTTTGCCAACCAAGAATTTTATACCCTGAAAACCTGTCCTATAAATATGATGCCAAAGACTTCCAGCAAGATGGCAAAACAGGCAGACAAGGTACATAGACCCTCTACAACAAAGAAATGAGAAACCAATTGAAACTGATACAGAAGATAACCCTGGAACTCTGTGCTGTGAAGAGAAGGATAAAGAAATGGATTAAATACTGACTAGCAGAAGAAACTGAATGAAAACCGTCAATAAGGTGAGAAACATAGGTGTGGACTGTCAAGTTCCCTGATGGAATGGTCACTTTGGATATTTCTAAGTGGTGTTCTGATAGCGTCAGCAACCTAATGGCTTTGGTTGCCATGGACTGCACAGACCACCACACTGATGGCTGGTGTCCAGAAAGTTGTGTTGTTTCCCTTGTACCCCACATCCATCTGAGGAATGGAGATCTAGCTATCCCCTACGTCCACTCACCTTCTGGACTGGCAGGAATTCCAACCTGGATCTGGTTTCCTGCCACCAATAGCCTTCTGGGCAGTGGTTCCAGAAATAGGCATCCTGCTCTTAGCCACCTTTTGCATCAGTAGGAACTTTTTTTGGTATCAAGCGCCCTACACCTAATTGTCTTGCTGTTGTTGTTGCTGTGTGCCGTCAAGTTGGACCCAACTCATAGCAACCCCTCCTTGGGTTTCTGAGGCAGTATCACTACAAAAGTAGATTGCCCAACCTTCCGAGGAGTGGCTGGTGGGTTTGAACCACCAGCCTTCTGGTTAGCAGTCAAGTGTCTTAGGCACTATGCTACCAGAGCTCCTAACTGTCTTCTGGCACAGCAGAAATTTTCCTGGGACTAGGTGCCATGCCCAACAGCTGCTTTTGGGGCAGGCAGGAACTCCCCTTGGAACCAAGCACCTTGCTTCCAATCAACTTCTGGGCCACCTGGAACTCCTCCTGGGTCAGGCACCCTGGTTCCAGCTGTCTTCTGGGCAGGCAGGAACTAGTTCTAGGTTCAGGCACCCTGCCATGAGCCACATTTTGGGGGCCAGCAGAAACTTCTTCTGAGACCATGCATCCTATACCCAGATGCTTTTTGGGATGACAGGAACTTTTTTTTGGGGACCAGCTAACATAGCCACAGCTGCCTTTTGGCATGGAAAGAACACTGGCTGGGACTAGGTATTCTTTGTCCAGTCACATTTTGGGGCAGCAGAAATTCCTTCTGGGACCAAAAGTCTTGTCCTTAGCTGCCTTTGGGCTGTAAGGAACTCCTTCTGGAACCAGGTACCTTGCTCCCCATTGCTTACTTGGTCAGCAGGAACACTGACAGCATTCCCTGTACCCCCAGTCTTTTTTTTTTTTTTTTTTAAGATTTCTTTTTTTGCCCCCCCTCCTTTCTTTCTTCATTTTTACTTTTTATTTTCTCAAATCTCTGGTTCTTGCTTTTTTTTTCCCCATTTCTTTGTTGTCTTCTTTCTTTTTCTTTTTCTCTTTTTGCTTTTCCTACCCTTTGTTTTTCTTTACAATCCTTTTTCTCTTGCTCTCTTTTCTTTTTCCCTCTCCTCGGGTATTTTTTTTTTTTCTCTTTTTATCTTTCATTTGTTGTTTTAACCCCTTTTTTCTTTTCATTTACTAGTTTTTTGTTTTTTTATGGTTGATGCTTTTTTATGCTGTTTGGGTTTTTATGTTCTCTTGTTTTTATCTACTTTTGAGTGTTTTATATATATATATATATATATATATACAAGAGTTACAGACAACAAAGGTAAACACTATTACATGCACTATCTTGCATTATAAGTAATAGCAAACA
>NW_006922549.1:171882-190393 GCF_000298275.1 Orycteropus afer afer
TATACAAGAGTTACAGACAACAAAGGTAAACACTATTACATGCACTATCTTGCATTATAAGTAATAGCAAACATTAATCTACAAGTGGATATATATATATATATATATATATATACAAGAGTTACAGACAACAAAGGTAAACACTATTACATGCACTATCTTGCATTATAAGTAATAGCAAACATTAATCTACAAGTGGATATATAACTAGACAGGCAAAATAATCAGTTATGGGTAGATGAACAGGACTATATCCACAATCACATATATGTTTGGTAAATGATATCACTACATATGCATTTGTGTGTGCCGTAAAAATGCTATGAAATTTCTTAGCCATAATCTAATATCTTGAGGGAGTGGTTTGCTGGGCCTTTGGGCTCAGGACCATAGCTTGGGGAACATCAAAGTCAATTGGCATAGTACGCAAAAATACTATTCTACAGCCTACTTTGATGTGTAGAGACTAGGGTCTTAGAAGCTTGTGAGCAGTCATCTAAAGTGCAACTATTGGTCTCTCCTCATCTGGAGCTAAGAAGAGTGATGAAAATAAGAGACATCTGGAAACAATTAGTCCAAGGGACTATCGGACCATGTGAATCTCAGCCTCTAAGACCCTGAGACCAGAAGACCTGGATGGTGACCACTGCCAAACACTCAGAAAGGGACCAAAAATGGAGATCCTGGATAGAGGGGGGAAAAATGTGGAACAAACTCAAAATGCTAAAAAAAAAAAAAAAAAAAAGACCAGGCTATTCATCTGATAGTGACTGGTGGAACTCTGAGATTTTGTCTTTAATCACCCTTTAACCTTGGAACTGAACAAAACTCCACAGCTCAACTTTTAGCCAAACAATGGACAGGCCTATGAGGAAGATGCACACTCCTTAGAACAACCAACCATAAGATATCAAAAGGGCAGTATTTGTCCAGGGATAAAGCTCAGAAGGCAGGAAGATAAAGGAAAGAAGGACAGGGAAATGGTAACCACAGGGAGGAAGTAGGAAGAATGTCATTATATTGTGGGGATTGGATTCAGTGTTGTAAAACAAAATGTGTATGAACTGTTGAATGGAAAACCAATTTACTCTCTATACTTTCACCAAACTCACAATAAAGTTTTTTTTTTTTTAAAGAAGGAAGACAGGTACAGGTGCACAAGAAGTACAGAAAGAGAGACAGACACGGCAAAAAGGTAACCACAGGGAGAAAATGGGAAGAGAACTATTACATTGTGGGAATTTCAATTAACGTCATGAAACAAAATGTGTATGCACTATTGAATGGAAAACAAATTTACTCTGAAAATTTTCACCCAAATCACAATAAGAAGTTGTTTTATTTTTTTTTCTTAAAAAAAGGTATTTCTTTATACTAAAAATGCCTGGGAGTCTAGTTACCTATATATTACCAACTCCATAAGAACAGGGACTTTGTTTTGTACACTGTGATAGCCTTACACCTAGAATACTATTTTATTTTATTGAGCTACTACATGATCTTATAGGTAGAAAACCCTAAATAATCCACAAAATACTATTAGAGCTCATAAACATATTTAGAAAAGTTGCAGGATACAAAGTCAAGATGCAAAAATCATTTGTATTTGTATATACTAATTTGAAGCAAATTAAAAAAAAATTAAGAAATCAATTCCATTTACAGTAGCATCAAAGGAATAAAAAACTCAGAAATAAATTAAACCAAGTTGATTAAAGATTTGTACATGGAAAACTACAAGATATTGCTGAAAAAAAAAATTAAAGACCTAAATAAATGGAAAGAGATCCTGTGTTCATGTATTGAAAGACTTACTACTGTTTGTTGTTGTTGTTGTTATGTGCCATCGAGTCAGATCTGACTCATAGTGACCCCTCCTTGGGTGTCTGAGGCGGTATCATTAAGGAAGTAGATTGCCCAATTGTCCTTCCGAGGAGAGGCTGGTGGGGTTGAATCGTTGGCCTTCTGGTTAGCAGTCTAGTGCCTTAGCACTACGCTGCCAGAGCTCCTTAACTGTTTAGATGACAATATTATCCAAAGCAATACACAGATTCAATGCAGTCTCTATCAAAATCCCAATGATATTTTTCACAGAAATAGAAACATTCACAATTCATATGGAATTTTAAGGGATTCCAAATAGCCAATACTGAAAAGGGAGATCAAAGTTAGAGGACTCACACTTTCTGATTTTAAACTTATTACAAAACTAATCAAAAGAGTATGGTACCAGCAGTAAGATAGATCAATGAAATAGAACAGAGAGTCTAGAAACAAATCCTTATATATATTTTCAATAGAATTTTGAAGAAGTTTCAAGTCTACTCAATGTGGAAAAGTGTCATTTTAACAAATAGTGCAAAAGAGGAAAGTTAGACTGTTGAAATGGATCAATGAAATAAATACAGGTGTAAAATATAAAATTTGAAAAATATAAAGGAAACGCTTCTTTACCTTGGATATGGCAATGAGGAACAAAAGAAAAAAAAAGGTACATCGGACTTCATGAGAACTGAAAATTTTGTGCATCAAAGAACACTACCAAGAGTGAAAAGATAACCCACAGAATGGGAGAAAATATTTTCAAATCATGTACCTGATAAGGGATTCATATCCAGAATATGAAAGAACTCTTTCAACTGAGCAACAAAAATAAGCAACCCAATTTAAATATGGGCAAAGGACTTGAATAGACATTTCTTCAAAGATGATTCATAAACTGCCAATAAGTACATGAAAAGACATTGAATATAATTAGTCATTCCAAAGACCCAACCCAACCCACTGCAACTGAGTCAATTCCAACTTACAGAAACCTCCATAGGGTTTCTAAGACCATAAATATTTACAGAAACAGAGTTTCTCATCTTTCTCTAGCAGAACAGCTGGTGGTTTGAGCTGCCGAACTTTTGGGCAGCAGCCCAATGCCTTAACCACAGTGCTATCAATTAGAGTAATGCCAATCAAGCTCACAAGAAGCCACTTCACACTTAGTATAATAAAAACCCAAAAACCAAAGTCACTGCCATCAAGTTGGATCCAACTCATAGCGATCCCTCCTTGGGTTTCCAAGGTGGTATCACTACAGAAGTAGATTGCCCAACTTTCCTTCCAAGGAGTGGCTGTTTTGTTTGAACTGCCAACCTTCTGGTTAGCAGTCAAGTGCCTTAGACACTATGCCACCAGAGCTAATCAGAGGTGTTGGAAAAGATGGAGTTGTATAGTCTGCACATTCAGTCCCTCTCTCAACTGAGATTTTGAGTAACTAGGTAAACCAAAAATATCCAAACTCACTGCCATCAAGTCATTTCTGACTCATAGTGACCCCCACTGGGTTTTTGAGGCTGTAAATCTTCACAGAAGTAGATCGCCCAGTCTTCCTTCCATGGAGCAGCTGGTGGGTTTGAACTGCTGACTTTTCAGTTAACAGTTAAGTCCCTTATTGACTACACTACCAGAGCTGTCAACTAGGTAAAGCAGATACAAATAATGATATTGGAGTTATGAGGAACTAAGGAGAAGATAAAGTATTAGATCCAGTGAAGGCAAAGAAAGAAAGCAGATAAACAACTGGGGAAAATAAACAAACCTGCCCAGCCAGCGGATATGCAGACAGAGAGGAGTCATTTGAAATACAAAAGAGGTCCAGGAGAAAGGAAAGAAGGGAAAAAAAAAAAAAAAAAATCACAGAACCTAAAAGCATTGGGGACTCAGAATGGCCACACTAGGAGTTTTTTGAGGTGAGGTGAAGTGGGGCACTGAGTGAGAAAAAAAGATCTTATTGGAAAATGGATCAAACCCCCTTGGCTTGGGCTGCTACGGAGTCTGGAAGGGAGTGGGAAAAAGGGAGAAACTCCCTCCAAGTAGGTGGAGCCCTGGAGCAGGTGCACGGCAGTGGGTTTGGGTCCAACTCTTGGTGAAACTTTTTGGCGAAGAGTGGATCTGTGTACTGGGATTTTGTGGCCTGTCGGTACACACACAGGTAGCCCTTTGTCCTTTGGGATGACTGTCTGTTTTGAACTGCAGGACTTTGATTGATAGCAGGGTTCATCATCAGCAGATATCCTCAGAAGGACCCAAGCTGCCTGCCTGTGCCTACATCGCTGACTGAATTATCTCACCCCAAATGAAGATAACTCCTGCCTTTCTGTCCTGGGGTTTGCTTCTGACATTTTTTTTTTTTTCCCTTTTCTTCCCTGCCTCGTCCAATAGGTGGATCAGATTAAATCTTCACTAGGCAACCAGAGCTACAACAATAAATACCTCACCCAGTAGACAGGTAACACCAGTAGCTTCTGCGACACAGGATCAATGACAGACAGTGGACAAAACCTGCTTGTCCCAACTCCAAAGCCTCTTCATGATAAACAGAGACCTGCACTCACATCCCCACCAGTGATTGCACCAACACAGAGAGAGCTGTAGAGCGACCTAGTGCAGGCAAGTTAATAACCAATGAAGTACACCTGTTCCATACTTCCAGATATAGTAAAACATAAAATCAGGATGAAACAAATCAATATATAACTAACAATTAAAGACAACAACTTCGAAATGTCTAGGAAACAACAGATAACCTCAAATTAAACAAAGAAACTGGACAAGATAATAGAAATAAAAGCTGAGGCTAAAGAATTATGTATCCTGGAAGAAGAACAAGTAATACAACTATTTGACAAAGAATTCAGAAAGTATAAATATAGCCCCCCTGCCCCAAGACCTCAAGGAAACCATAAACAGAAACAACAGACAGTACCCTGGAAGAATTCAGGAAAATCATTTCAGAACAAAATAACAAGATAAATAAACAATCAGAACTCATACAAAACTAGCAACAAGAAATCCAGATGAACACTAAAATTATGGAGCTAGATAACACAGTGGAAGGATAAAAGAGTAGAACTGGGTGAAGAATGCATTTCTCAGTCAAAAGATAAATCCCCTGATGCCAGCCTGTATGAAGAAAAATAAAAAACAAAGATTTAAGAAAATGAAGAGAATCTAAGAGTTATATGTGATGACGTGTAAAGAAACAACATATTCGTGATTGGAATACCAGAACAAGAGGAGACAAAAAAAAAAAAAAAAATCACTGAGAAAATTTCCCCCGTATCATAAAAGAAGAAAATATATCTCTATCCAAGCAGCACAACGAATCCCCATACAGGATAGACATATAATCAAACTTTCCAAAAACAAAGACAAAGAAAGAATCTTGGGAGCAACTCAGGAAAAATGAAATGTTACCTATAATAGACTACAAATAAGACTAAGCTCTTATTTCTCAGCAGAAAGCATGCAGGCAAGAAGGCAATGGGATGGCATACACAAAACTTTGATGGAAAAGAACTGCCATCAGGAATTACATATGCAGCCAAACTGTCCCTCAAATATGAGGGTGAAATCAAGGCATTCTCAGATAAACAGAAGTTAAAGGAATTTGTGAAAACCAAACCAACCCTACAAGAAATGCTAAAGGGTGTCCTTTCAATACAGAACCCACAACAGAGAACAACAAATTAAAATCAAGACCCTTGACATCACCAGCTAGAAACCAAACCAGAAAAAGATTCTCAAAATAAGCTCATAAAAAAATATACATAGAGACATAAGGGAGTCAATCTGCAGACAACACCATCAACAAAGCAAATAGAGGGAATACTACTGGATTACTGGGTGGGATGACACAAATAAGGCATGTAGAACTCTGATGTTGGGATTGGTTAGTTTTGTCACTCTGCCAGGCTTAAAATGAGCCCTCTTAGAGCTAACCAGAAGGCTGGTGGTTCAAATCCACCAGCCACTCCTCGGAAGGAAGGTTGGGCAATCTACTTCCATAGTGATACTGCCTCAGAAACCCAAGGAGGGGTTGTTATGAGTTGGGGCCGACTCGACAGCACATAACAACAGCAACAACAGAGGTAGAGAGGGGATCTCACTGCCATCCAGAAAGAAGAGCTGGAGGTGAAGTGGAGCACATCCTTGGACACAAGATCCCTGAGCTGGACTTCTGTGGCTGAGAGACGCCCCCACAGACAGACAGTGGCAGTGGGACAGAGAGGCATGAGACAAAGAAGCATGCTTACTGGCCCACAGAGCCAGAGGCCAGACTGGCTGGCCAAGGGCCAGAGAGAGGATTGTCTGAGGACACAGCAGAGGGGAGACTGTCCTGATTGGAGAATTGTATCCTGAGCATATTCCTGAACCTGAATTGTAGCCTGTTACTTCCCTAATAAACCCCATAATTGTGAGTATATCTGTGAGTTCTGTGTAGCCATTGCAATGAATTATTGAACCCAGCAGAGAAGTAGTGAGTGCCATGGAAGGGATGGTTGGTGTCAGAATCGGTAAAAGGCCAAGGGCAGCAGCACACCTGGCCTCATAAGAATAAGTCTTAGATTGTTGATGGTTAGTCTGTCTTCCTCTTATGAAGTTAGATGTCAGAAGATGCCCCCTCCCTTCCCTTTTAGCAAGCTAATACCTATACTACTCAACTATTCCAGAACATAGAAAAATTTGGAATGCTCCCAAATTCATCTGATGAAGCAAGCATAACACTGATACCAAAACCAGGGAAAGACACCACTAAAAAGAAAACTACAGATCAATATTCCTCATGAATATAGATGCAAAACTCTTTAATAAAATCCTAGCCACAAGGATCCAACAACATATCAAAGAAATAATACTCATGACCAAGTGCAGATATGCAAGGAAGGTTCAACATCAGAAAAACAATCAATGTAATCCACCACATAAAACAAAACAAAACAAAAGAACCATATGATCATATCAATCAGTGTGGAAAGGGCATTTCATAAAATCCAACACACATACCTGTTAAAAACTCACAGCAAAATAGGGATAAAAGGGAAAATCCTCAACAAAATAAAGGGCATAAATGCAAAACTAACAGTCAACATTATTGTTAATGGAGAAAGACTCAAAACATTACCCATGTGAACGACAACTAGACAAGGATGCCCTTTATCACCAATTCCATTTAACACTGTATTGGAAGTCCTAGCCAGGGCAATAAGGCAATAAATCCAAATTGGCATAGAAGAAGTAAAGTTATCTCTATTCACAGATGACATGACCCTATACATACAAAATCCAAGAGACTCAACAAAAAAATTACTAGAATAGAAAGGTTCAGCAAAGTGGTAGGATATAAGATCAATATACAAAAATGAGTTGGATTCTTCCACATCAGCAAAGAATCCTCTGAAAAGGAAATAAGGAAAAGAATACCATTTACAATACCTATCAAAAAGATAAAATACTTAGGAATAAATCTTACCCAGGGGCACAATAGACCTATACAAAGAAAATTACAAAACACTACTACAAGAAACTACAAGGGATCTACATAAATGGAAGAACATGCCATGCTCATGGATAGGAAGACTGAATATTGTGAAAATTTCCATACCATCCAAAGCAATCTGTACATTCAATACAATCCCAGTCCAGATTCCATCAACATTTTTTAAAGATATGGAAAAAGCAATCACTAATTTCATATGGAAAGGAAAGAGACCTCAGGTAAGCAAAGCACTGCTGAAGAAAAACAAAGTAGGAGGTCTCACATTCCTGGATCTCAAAACCTACTATACAGCCACAGTAGTCAAAACAGTGTGGTATTGGTACAATGATAGACAGATAAACAAATGGAACAGAATAGAAAACCCAGAAATAGACCCATCCATCTATGGACAGCTGATCTTTCACAAAGGGCCAAAACCCTTTGGGGAAGAGATAGCCTTTTTAACAAATCATGCTGGTAAAATTGGATATGATTTGCATAAAAATTAAACAAGACCCATACCTCATACCATACACAAAAATGAACTTAAGTTGCATTAAAGACTTAAATGTAAAACCCAAAACTATAAAGCTTATTGATGATAAATTAGAGGCAAATCTAGGGGTCCCAATCTACAGCATAAATAGACTATCAAGCATAACCCAAAATGCACAGGCAGTGGAAGAGAATCTAGATGACTGAGACCTTTTAAAAATTAAATTCTTATGTGCATCAAAAGACTTCTCCCAAAGGGTAAAAAGAGAACCTACAGATTGGGAAAAAATATTTGGCTATGACATATCTGACAAGAGACTTATATCCAAAATTTATAGAAAACTTCAATATCTCAACACCAAAAAGACAAACAATCCAATTCAAAAATGGGCAAAGGAAATGAACAGACACTTCACTAAAGAAGATACACTGGTGGTCAACAAACACACAAGGAAATGTTCACGATCATTAGCTGTTAGAGATGCAAATCAAAACAATAATAAGATATCACTTCACCCCAGCAATAAAAGCAAAGGTCAACAAGACAGAAAATAACAAATGCTAGTGAGGTTGAATAAAGATTGGAACTCTCATACATTGGCTGATGGGACAGCAAAATGATACAACCATTGTGGAAAATGGTATGGCCTTTCCTTAAAAGATTGAAAATAAAAATACCACTTTATCCAGCAATTCTATTACTAGGAATATATCCTAATGAGGTGAGAGACAGGATACGAACAGACATATGCACACCCATGTTCATCACAGTACAATTCACTATAGTAAACAGATGGAAACAACCTAAATGCTCATCAACAGATGAATGGATAGCCAAACTATGGTACATTCACACAATGGAATACTATGCAACATTAAAGAATAAAAAAGAATACACGAATCACCTTACAGCATGGATGAATTTGGAGGACATTATGCTGAGTGAAATAAGTCAATCACAGAAAGACAAATATTGTATGAGCCCATTATTGTAAAAAATCAAGCAAAGTTTTACTCAGGGAAAGAAATTCACTTTGTTGGTTACTGGGGATGGGAGGGTAGGCAAATTTCAGACTAGTTGTGGGTCACATGTTGATTTGGGTGGGGCAAGGGATGGTATGGAAAGGGTCTGTGACCAGCATGATGACACTGGGGAAAGGAAAGACACTGAAATGTGCACACTAGATACAAACAACACAAGTAAATACTACTACATGCACAATACTGTATTATCACTAGCACCAAACACCAGGCTATGGGTGAATGCATAGGCAGGTGAAGATCAGGTGAGGGTAGATGAACAGGAATACACCCTAGACCAAAGACAGATTTGGCTGAGGATAATCTTACATATGCACTTGTGCTACAATATCAGCCACATACATTACAGAAGCAACAGAAGACAGAGTTGGAGTAACTTCTCAGAGACAACCAAACACCTTGAGAGAAAGAATCACTGGGCCTGTGTACTCAGGATCATAGTCTTGGGGGACATCATGTTCCATTGGCACAACATAGTACATAAAAATCTTGTTCTACAACCTACTTTGGTGAGTAATGACTGGGGTCTTAAAACCTTTTGAGTGGCCATCTAAGATGCAACTATTTGGTCTCCTCTTGTCTGGAGCAAAGAAGAGTGAAGAATTAAAATTAAAGTCACCTGCCAACAATTAGTCCAAGAGTAAGATGGACCACGACGACCTCAGCCTTCACAACCCCGAGACCAGAAGAATTAGATAGTGCCCAGCTACCAATGCCAGTCACTAGGAAAGGAATCAAAACTGGAGATGAGATCCTGGATAAAGTGAGAGAAAAAGTGTGGAACAAAATTCAAAAACACAAAAATGACCAGATTTACTGGTTGGAAATAGACTAGTGGGACCCCCAAGATTATGGCCACTGGTTACCCTTTGGGCCTAGAAATGTACTCACTTCCATGTATTGGCTCTCAGGCCAACAGCAGAAAGACCTACATGCACAACACCTACCCCAGTGTGATGCTCTAGGGAGATATACTCCTTAGACCAATAAGCCATGAGACACCAGAGGGCCAGCATTCACATAGGGCAAAGCTGGACAGACAGGAATGTACAATTAAGAAGGGCACAGGCAGGGGGTAGTCACAGGGAGTGGAGGAGAGGAGAGTTTTTCTTTTTTTTTTTTAATGGTTGAGGATGGTAATTGAGTCTATGAAATCAAATGTGCATGAACTCTTGAATGTAAAACAAATTTACTTTGTAAATCTGCACCCAAAGCACAATATAAATAAATAAATAAATAATCAGAAAATAATAAATGCTGGCAAGCATATGGCACAATTAGAACCCTAACTCACTGCTGTTGGGAGGGGAAAACGATGCATTTGCTGTGGAATACAGTTTATTAATTTCAAAAAAGTTAGCAGTAAATAACCAGACGACCCAGCAATTTCACTCTTTGGTATATATGCAGAAGACATGAAAGTGGGAAACTAGACAATTGTACACCAATGTCATAGTAGCATTATTCAAAATATTCAAAATGTTGGAAACAACACAAATGTCCATCAATAGATGAATGGATAAACAAAATATGGTACATGTATACAATGGAATATTACTTAACCATAAAGAGAATGAAGAGTTATTTTTTAATGGGCATAGAATTTATGTTTGGAATGATTTAAAAAAAAAAAGATCTGGAAATAGTAGTGATGGCTACACAACATTGTGAATGTATTAATACCATTGAATTGTACACTTAAAAATGGTTAAGATGGTAAATTTTATGTTACGTATGTTTTACCACAATAAATACAAAATGCACAACTGAAAAAAAGTAGATGTGAACAAATACAGAGTACGTTCTTGGACAGAAAGCCTCTATGTTATAAAGATATCAAAGCTCCAAAAATTAATTTATACATTTAACACAAACCCAACAAAAATTCCAACAGGTTTCTCTAGAAATAGTTGACTCTAAAATTCACATGGTGAATAAACAAAAAAGCATTGTTATTGTTGTTGTTATGTGCCATCAAGTCTTCTCTGACTCACAGCAAAGTTATGTACCACAGAATGGAACACTGTGTGGCCCTGTACCGGCCTCATGATCCCTGCTATCCATGAGGCCATAGTTGCAGCCACTGTGTCATTCCATCTTGTTGAGGTCTTCCCCTCCTCTGTTGACCCTCTACTTTACCAAGCATGATATCCTTCTCCAGAGAATGGTCCCTTCTGACAACATGACCAAAGTAAGTGAGATGAAGTCTGGCTGTTCTCACTCCCAAGGAGCATTCTGGTTGCACTTCTTCCAGGGCAGTTTTGTTAGTTCTTTTAGCAGTCCACGGTACTTTCAGCATTTTTTGTCAATACCACAACTCAAAAGCATTGACTCTTCTTCGGTCTTCCTTATTCATTGTCCAGCTCTCACATGCATATGAGGCAAATGGAAATACTATGGCTCAGGTTAGGCACGCCTTAGTCTTCAAGGAGATCTCTTTGCTCTTTAGCACTTGAAAGAGGTCTTTTGCAGCAGATTTGTCCAGTGCAATAGGTTGTATGATGTCTTGGCTGCTGCTTCCATTGGTGTGGACTGTAGAACCAAATAATATGAAGTCTCTGACAACTTCAGTCTTTTCTTCATTTATTGTGTTGTTGCTTATTGGTCCAGTTGTGAAGATTTTTTTGTTTTCTTTATATTGAGGTGTAATCCATACTGCAGACTATAATCTACAGTCTTCATCAGTAAGTGCTTCAAGTCATCCTCATGTTCAGCAAGTAAAGTTGTGTCATCTGCATATTGTGGATTGTTAATGAATCCTCCTCCAATCCTGATGCCACATTCTTCATTCAGTCCAGTTTCTCGGATTATTTGCTCAGCATACAGATTGAATAAGAATGGTAAAAGGATACAACCCTGATGCACTCCCTTCCTGATTTTAAACCATGCAGTATCCCCTTGATCTGTTCAAATGACGTCTCCTGGTCTATGTACAGGTTCTTCATGAGTACAATAAAGTGGTCTGGAATTCCCATTCTTCTCAATGTTATCCATAATTTGTTATGATCCACATAATTGAATGCCTTTGCATAGTCAATAAAACACAAGTAAACATCTTTCTGGTATTCTTTGCTTTCAGCCAAGATCCATCTGACTTCAGCTATAATATCCCTTGCCCCACATCCCTTTCTGAATCCAGCTTGCATTTCTGGAAGTTCTCTGTCAATATATTGCTGCAACCATTTTTGAATTACCTTCAGTAAGATTTTACTTGTGTGTGATATCAATGATATTGTTTGACAATTTCCACATTCTGTGGGATCATTTTTCTTTGGTATGGGTACAAATATGGATCTCTTTCAGTCAGTTGGCCAAGTAGCTGTCTTCAAATCTCAGCACAGCCAAGTAAGTGCCTCCAGCATGGCATCTGTTTATTGAAACATCTCAATAGGTATTCCGTCAATTCCCGGAGCCTTGTTTTTCACCAATTCCTTTAGTGCAGCTATGACTTCTTCCTTCTATACCATTGGTTCTTGATCATATGCCACTTCCTGAAATGGTTAATCATCTACCAATTCTTTTTGGTATAGTGACTCTGTGAAGTCCACCCATCTTCTTTTGATGTTTCCTGCATCATTCAACATATTGCCCATGGCACCTTTCAATATTGCAATTTGAGGCTTATTTTTTTCTTAAATTCTTTCAGCTTAAGAAATGCTAAGTGTGTTCTCTTTTGGTTTTGTAACTCCAGGTCTTTTCCCATTTTATTGTAATAATTGATTTTGTCTTTTTGAGCTGCTCTTTGAAATCTTCTGTTCAGCTCTTTTATCCTGTCCATTCTTCCATTTACTTTACGACTCTCTATTTGAGAGCAAGTTTCAGAGTCTCTTTTGACACCCAATTTGGTCTTTCCTTCTTTTCCTGTCTTTTTAGTGACCTTTTACTTTCTTCATGGATGATGTTCTTGATGTCATCCCATAATTCCTTTGGTTTTTGGTCAGTGGTGTTCAATGCATCAAATCCACTCTTTAGATGGTCTCTAAATTCAGGAGGGATATATTCAAGGTCATATCTTGGCTCTCACAGACTTCTTTTAATTGTCTTCAGCTTCAACTTGAACTTTCATATGAGCAGTAGATGGTTTGTTCCACAATCAGCTCCTGGCCTTGTTTTGGCTGAAGATACTGAGCTTCTCCATCTTCTCTTTCCACAGATGTAGTCAATCTGATTACTGTGTACTCTGCCTGGTGGAGTCCACGTGTATAGCCACTGTTCATGTTGAAAAAAGTTATTTGCGATGAATAAGTTATTGGTCTTGAAAATTCTATCATGTGATCTCCAGAATTATTTCTATCACCAAGGCATATTTTCCAGCTACTGGTAATTCTTTTTTGTTTCTAACTTTGGAATTCCAATCACCAGTGATAATTAACTCATCTTGATTACATGTTTGGTCAATTTCAGACTGTAGAAGTTGGCAAAAATCTTCAAATTCTTCATGTTTGGCTTTGGTGGTTGGTGCACAAATTTGAATAACAGTAGTATTAACTGGTCTTCCTCATAGGTATATGTATATTATCCTGTCACCATCAGCATTGTACTTCAGGATGAATCTGATACATTCTTTGTGATGATAGATGCCACACCATTTTTCTTCAATTTGTCATTTCTGGCATAGTAGGTCAGTTAGCCCTGGACCAGCGGAAGATGGGTATTTGCGTACGTGGAGGTGCCATGTGGGCAAAGCCACAATAAGCCAGCCCAGGACCAGCAGAAGGTGGGTGTTTGTGTGTGTGGAGGAACCCCACGGGCAAGGCCACAGTAAGCCAGCCTGGGACCAGTGGAAGGTGGGTGTTTGTATGCCTTGGGGTTGGCCATGGGTAAGGCTGCAGTAAGCCATCCCAGGAGGACCAGAGGAAGGCGGGTGTTTGTGTGTGTAGAGGCGTCCTGTGGTCAAGGCTGCAGTAAGCCAGCCAGGACCAGTGGAAGGTGGGTGCTTGTGTGCGTGCAGATGCCCCACATCTAAAGCCACAGTAAGCCAGCTGGGACCAACTGAAGGTGGGAGTTTGTGTGGACCACCCTGGGGGCAGGCTGGGTAAGCTAGCAGGGCTGGGGAGACCAGGAAATGAGTGGAGCAGTTTGGAGCAACTAAGGGAGCCAAATTTGTCTGTCAGTTCATGGTACTGTGGTGGCTTGAGTGTTGCTGTGAGGCTGGAGGCTATGCCACTGGTGTTTCAAATACCAGCAGGGTTACCCATGGTAGACAGGTTTCAGTGGGGCTTACAGACTAAGATAGACTTGGAAGAGGAAGAGGTCATCCACTTCTCAAAGAATTGGCCAGTGAAAACCTTATGAATAGCAGTGAAATGCTGTCTAATATATTACTGGAAAGAATAAGCAGGATTAAAAAAAAAAAAAGAATAAGTAGAATAACTCTGAAAAAGAAGTAGTATATGCAGTTGGAGAAAGGAAAGGACTGGGTGTCTGGATGAGAAGAGGACCTAGTTTTCAACGTATTTTTTAGACAATTTAATCTTAACTGAATCTATGTATGGTGTTAAAAAAAATAATTAAAAGATTGGAAGGTGGGATGTTAGATGGTATCATTTTCTAAGCCAGAAACTTTTACAGTTGTATGGATTGTAATGGTTGTAAAGTACAATGAAAAGAGTGAATATCATTACAAAACAGAACTCAGATTTTCTGAAATAAAAAGGAGAGAAATGAAATCTTAGTGTCAAATACATTTTACAAATACTACACATTTACAGAACATTGAATGCATTAAGAAAATAAAACTATGAACATGAAAGAGAGAGAGACATACAGATCACAGATAAAGAAATAATTCTAAATGTACAGTTACAAATGAATTAGTGAGGGTTGTCATCCTGAAATCAGGTAAGAAGGGCTACTAGCTCTCTAAAATTTGAAAAAGGAAAAAAGCCTCAGCTAATAAGAATAGTATACGTAAATGTCACAGTAATCTAAGACATCTACACCATTTGTCACACAAGAAGACTATGGCCTTTAAGAAAATATTGGAAAATGTGAAATAGTATCAACCTCTCACTAAACAACTCTGTGGCTTTCTCAGTCAAAGCTGCCTGATTTTCATTTATTCACCTGGAAAATGTCTCCCAAATATTTCTTCCTCTACCACCCATGGTTCCTCTTCCTGCTCCAACTTGAAGATCACATCTGGTTTGGTGACTTGACAACCTATTATAGGAAAATGTAAAGGGCTTGGATGTTAATGCTGAAGAGAAAAACTGATATAGAAAACATTTACCCCTAGATCTTGGGCAGAATTCTGGGGGTACTGAGGACTTAGGAAGGATGATGAGGGAGGAAATTCCAAGGAAGCACAATGAAACAAGTGATTAGCCTTTATCTTGGAGAATGGAGCACATCCAGTCATGTGAAGAAAACAAAGGCCAGACTCATCTAACCAGTTATGTCTTCACACATTCGAAATGGAAAAGAATTCTGAGTTAAATGTCAAAGCTATCTTACCCACTGTGACTAGGTTACTATAGTTCTCCAGCATTACATCCCGGTACAAGTTCCTCTGAGCAGGTTTCATTTGCTGCCACTCTTCCTGGGTGAAGTCCACAGCCACATCCTTAAATGTCACTGTTTCCTGTAAAAATACAACCCTAATTAATTTGAAATCGTCAAAGTTAAGCACTATGGTCAAAACAAAATTTGTTTAGCAAGTATTTAGGGGTCAGAATTCACTAAAAACTGTATATTGCATCATTATATTTACCAAATTTTGTATTATTCTGTGGGGGAAAATAAGCTATAGAGAAATATACTGTTAAAGTAAGTTAATTATTGAGTCAGCAAACTCAGGAATTCATTATTTATTACACAAGAAGACAGAGATGGTGGTCACTGACTTGTACTGGACTGACAGAGATGGATGCTGTGCTGGAGCCACTTGACTACAGCAAGAGATTTGGAAGACAACTACCTGGTCCACTGACTGAAAGAGATCCATATTTTTACCCATTCCAAAGAAAGGTGCCACTCCCCGGAAGGAAGGTTGGGCAATCCTACTTCCGTAGTGATACTGCCTCGGAAACCCAAGGAGGGGTCGCTATGAGTCGGGGACGACTCGACGGCACATAACAACAACAACAACAAAGAAAGGTGATCCCACAGAATATGGAAATTATCAAACAATATCATTGATATTACACACAAGTAAAATCTTACTGAAGATAATTCAAAAACGGTTGCAGCAATATATTGACAGAGAACTTCCAGAATTGCAATCTGGAGTCAGAAATGGATGTGGATTGAGGGATATCACAGCTGAAGTCAGATGGATCTTGGCTGAAAGCAAAGAATACCAGAAAGATGTTTATTTGTGTTTTATTGACTACGCAAAAGCATCAGATTGTGTGGATCATAACAAATCATGTATAACATTAAGAAGAATGGGAATTCCAGAACATTTAATAGTACTAAGGAGGAACCTGTACATAGACCAGGAAGCTGTTGTTTGAACAGAACAAGGGGATACTGCATGGTTTAAAATCAGGAAGGGAGTGCATCAGGGTTGTATCCTTTCACCATACTTATTCAATCTGTATGCTGAGTAAATAATCTGAGAAGCTGGACTATGTGAAGAAGAACATGGCATCAGAATTGGAGGAAGATTCATTAACAATCTGCAATATGCAGACAACACAATTTTGCTTGCTGAAAGTGAGGATGATTTGAAGCATTTACTGATAAAGACTGTAATTTATAGTCCCCAGTATGGATTACACCTCAATATAAAGAAAACAAAAAATCTTCACAACTGGACCAATAAGCAGCATCACAATAAATGGAGAAAAAACTGAAGTTGTCAGAGACTTCATATTTTTTGATTCTACAATCCACACCAATGGAAGCAGCAGCCAAGACATCAGACAACATACTGCACTGGGCAAATTTGCTGCAAAAGACCTCTTTCAAGTGCTGAAGAGCAAAGAGATCTCCTTGAAGACTAAGGTGCACCTAACCTGCGCCATGGTATTTCCATTTGCCTCATATGCATGTGAGAGCTGGACAATGAATAAGGAAGACTGAAAAAGAGTTGATGCTTTTGAGTTGAGGTGTTGGTGAAGAATGTTGAAAGTACCACGGACTGCTAAAATAACAAAACTGTCCTGGAAGAAGTGCAGCCAGAATGCTCCTTAGAAGTGAGAATGACCAGACTTTATCTCATCTACTTTGGTCATGTTGTCAGAAGGGACCATTCTCTGGAGAAGGATATCATGCTTGGTAAAGTGGAGGTCAACAAAAGAGGGGAAGGCCCTCGATAAGATGGAATGACACAGTGGCTGCAATAATGGGTTCAGGTATAGCAGAGATCATGAGGCTGGTGCAGGATCAGGCAGTGTTTTGATTTATTGTACATAAGGTCGCTATGAGTCAGAGATGACTCGATGGCACCTAACAACAACAACAACAAAAAAAAACAGAGATGGAAGAGTTGAATATGACTCACAAGTAACTGGCTCAGAACCTTTCCAGGTGGTTGTGTGAGAAAAAGAACATGGTAAGGGATGGGAGGTAAGAGGAAGTAGGCAGGAAGGGAAAAAAGGGACATGAAAGTGTGAATAAACGAAAGTTAAAAATCCCTATAGGACTTTCAGATGGAAATGACAATACGCAGTTGGAAGTGTAGAGACAGGAAATGAAAATGTGTTTGTTGGATGATCTAAATTGGACAGAAGCTGAATCAGTGATTGAGGATATGCATGATTGTAGACAACATGTATGTTGAGTATAGGACCAAGGACAGAATCAACAGTTAAGGAACAAAGAAAGGAATTCATGGTTTTGATTGTTTCATTTGCAATGGAAGGATCAGAATTAGTATTTGTGATTGCTGTAACAGAAGCCAAAAGTCAAATTTCAAAGGAATTGTTAGAAAACAATGTTGCTTGATTACAGATATCACTTCCTCAACATTTAAAAGCTTCAATGTCCAAATAAGGATATAAGGAAAAAAATCTTCATTTGTGAAAGGCCCTAAAAAAGAAAAACATCCACATATCCCACACTAAGGAAAAAACAAAACAAAACAAAACCTCACTGCCAATGAGTCAATTCTGACTCATAGAGACCCCCTCTGGGTTTCTGAGATGGTAAATCTTTACAGAAGTAGACTGCTCAGTCTTCATTCCACGGAGTAGCTGGTGGGTTTGAATGGCAGAGCTTATATCCTAAACTAGGAGGACTTTGTTCAAGAAATACTATAAATGAGATGAGAAGAAAATGAGAAAAACAAATGGAAATACCCAAGGACTGAATCACAATGTTTCTGAGAAACTATTTCTATGATGTTAACTTCACTATCATCATCAAAATCATCAGTATCGTCATTTATTGAGTGCTTGTTATTTTCCTGGCACTGCTTTAGTTCCTTTAGATACATTACCTATATATTTCTTTTTTTTTTTTTGGTGTTAAAAACACATAAAACAGTTGTGTAGTCAATAACTTTCACACGTATAATTCAGGGACATCAATTACATCCACCAGGTTGTGTAACCATTATCACTATGTTTATTTTTGTTTTTATCATTCAAAAACATTTAATAGGCCTCTAACATTTGCCAACAATTGTTGTTGTTAGGTGCTGTGGTGTAGTAAATTACTTAGCGTGGCTTTTCTACCCATAAGTCTTTGTAAACTCCAAGGTGGGATTTTCTATGAGCA
>NW_006922549.1:190588-194249 GCF_000298275.1 Orycteropus afer afer
GGAAAGAGACACAAGAGACACGCATTGCTGAGTGAGACACTGAGGGACCAGCACTGCTGGGAAAGAGACTGTGAGAGACTGTTGGCTGAGGGACGGTGGGCTAAGAGAGAGACTGAGCGTTCTTCCTGAATTTGAGTTGTAGCCTGGTGCTTCCCTAATAAACCCTGTAATCAGTGAGTTGTGTGCGGCCACTGCAGCGAATTATCGAACCCAGGAGAGAGGTGGTGGGTGCTTTGGGAGGAACAGTTGGAGAAAGGGCTGGAGGGAGGGAGCATGTCTGGCCTGGCAGGAATAGGCCTTGGGTTACTGCTGGTAATCCTGTCTTCCTCTTGTGGGATTAGAGGAGGTTGCAGTTTTTGCAGGTGCCATCGAGTCAGTCCCAACTCATAGAGACCCTATATACTACAGAATGAAACACTTCCCAGTCCTGTGCCAGCCTCACAATTCTTGCTATACCTGAGCCCATCATTGCAGCCATTGTGTCAATCCATCTCATTGAGAACCTTTCCCTTTTTCATTGACCTGCCACTTTATCAAGCATGGTATCCTTCTCCAGGGAATGGTCCCTTCTGACAACATGACCAAAGTAGGTCAAATGAAGTCTGGCTGTGCTCGCTTCCAAGGAGCATTCCAGCTGCACTTCTCCAAGACAGATTTGTTGGTTCTTCTGTCAGTCCACGGTATTTTCAGTATTCTTCTTCAACACCACAACTCAAAAGCATCAACTCTTCAGTCTTCCTTGTTCATTGTCCAGCTCTCACATGCATATAAAACAATTGAAAACACCATGCCTTAGGTTAGGTGCACTTTAGTCTTCGAAGAGACATCTTTGCTCTTCAGCTCTTTAAAGAGGACTTTTGTGGCAGATTTGCCCAATGCAATATGACTTTTGATTTCTGGACAGCTGCTTCCATAATGTCAGTTTGTTATACTGTGGTGCCTTGTGTGGTGTTGTGAAGCTGGAGGTTATGCCACCAGTATTTCAAATACAAGTAAGGTCACACATGGTGGACAGGTTTCAGGGGAACTTCCAGACTAAGACATACTCAGAACAAGGAAGGGGCCATCCACTTCTCTAAGAATCGGCCAGCAAAGACCTTATGAATAGCAGTGAAACACTGTCTGATATATTACTGGAAAACTATGAATATCCCTGAAACAATGGCTGATATAGTGCCAGAAGATCAGCTTCTCAGGTCGGAAGGCACTCAAAACATGACAGGGGAAGAGCTGCCTCTTCAGAGCTGAGCCGACCTTAATGATGTGGATGGAGTAAAGCTTTTAGGACCTCCATTTGCTGATGTGGCATGACTCAAAATGGGAAGAAACAGCTGCAAACATTCATTATTAATGGGAACATGGAATGTGCTAAGTATGGATGTAGGAAAATTTGAAGTTGTTAAAAATGAAATGGAACACATAAAGATTGACATCCTAGACATTAGTGAGCTGAAATAAGACAGGATTTGGCCATTTTGAAACAGACAACAATAAGATCTCCTATGTCAGTGTGGTATACTATATTACATAGTGTGGCTTATTTAGCCTAAGTCTTTGTAAACTCCATGGTGGAATTTGCCATTGCCACGTCTACTTCAGTGTGGTCTGCGTGACATGATCACCAGCCTGAAGCAAATGCTTAAAGAAAGCCAGCTTCCTGGAGTAAGGCAAGCTCTCCTGGGCTTTATCTGCTTTTCCTTGATGTTGCTAATAATTATTTTAGCCATCATTATAAATAGTTATGAGGTGACTTCTCTGGTACAATATGGATCAGGAAGTTCACCTAGAGGGGAACTTGATGTGGACGAAGAGACAAAAGAAAGATTTCCAGGAAATACGGATATTCCATTATTTGGTACACTTAGTGAACTCCCTAAAGGAACAGAAATGACTCTAAAGGACTCCTTCAATCAATTGGAATAGAAAGAACTTTTATTGGAATTTCTCCAACCAACACAAGAATCCCCTCAGGAATTAAAAGGACGCTCCAAAAGAAGTACCACCGAGAAAAAACCTACGAGAAAAATACCTCCAACAGTAATGACTGAATTTGGACCTGTGTATGATTTGGGGAATGGGAAATTGTGGCGACCCCCGAAAGGAAGTAAGAATATGTATAAATTATCTGCTACAACTCCAGAGCCATTGCCATTTACAGGAGTATATGATGAACAAGGTAGGCGATGGATTAATCATTTAGGAAAAAGAATAATGTGGCATAAAGCTTACTTGGAATTACTTTTTTGGATGATATGAATATGATTGGGAACAAGTAGTTTTTGGTTGTAAAAAATAAGGAATGAATTTGTGCTTTGATTTGTAACCTTGCTTTGATTTTTTGCGGTTATGCCTGCTAGTTTCATGTGCACTAGATGACCTAAGATAGAGACTTGTAAGAGGAAGTAACAAGAGAATAAAAATATAGCCTTGAAGCATAATAAACGCTCTCAGCTGCAGACAATCTCAAGAGTTGTCTGTCTTCTGTTAGCCATCACCGACTCCCTATTCACTTTTCACTCTGATTCGTAGACCTCACTCCCTGGTCCGGCTGGTTCGGTCCGCGGCATGCCATGAACAATTGAGTAGCTCCTGATTGTTAAAGTTATCCACCTGGGTTATTTCTGTTGTGAGTGGCATGAAGCAATCTTCTGGGAAGTTCTCTCTCTCTCAGGTGTATAGAATTCTGATGTTGGGATTGGTTACTTTCGGCACTCTGCCAGGCTCAAAAGGAGCCCTCCTAGAGGCAGAAGAAGTCTCTCTGACTGCTGGCTGAGAAAGACATGCTGCTGAGAGAAACATGCTCCTGAGAGACACGTGCTGCTGAGAGAGAGATGTGAGAGACACATGCTGCTGAGAGAGATATATGAGAGACACACACTTGCTGAGATACAGATGAGAGACACATACTGCTGAGAAAGAGTCTGCCAGCTGCTAAGTGAGACAGTTGGCTGTGAGAGACTGAGTGCATTTCTGAACTAGAATTGTAACCTGGTGGTTCCCTAGTAAACCCCATAATCTGTGAGTTCTGTGTAGCCACTGAAGTGAATTATCGAACCCAGCAGAAAGGTGGTAGGTGCTGTACGAGGAACAGTTGATGCCACAGTTGGTGAAAGGGCTGGAGGGAGGCACCATGTTCGGCCTCACAGGAATAGGATGTGGACTGTTGATGGTAATTCTCTCTTCCTCTTGTGCGGTTAGAAGAGGTCAGAACATGCGGCCTCCTTGCCCCTTTGACAGGTGGTGTCAGAAGTGGGATTCGGTGTAGTGGCTTCAGACTCACATAAGCATGGGATTTTGTAAAAGAAAGAAGGAAGGGGCCTGGGAAATGAAACTTTGGATTTTCAGATGGTTACTTTGGTCAGCCTCAGGGTTACAGGAGAGGAGAGACAACTCAGGGACGCCCAAGGTAGCAGGCGAGAAGAGCAGGAGAAAAGGGATTAAAAGCCAGGAAGCCAGAGAGAAGAGCAATCACCCGAAGGGATGAGGTGAGGCGAGGAAACTCAGGCCCGCCCAGAGTAGCAGGACGGAAGAGCAGGAGAAAGGGGATAAAAGCCATTAACCTGGACAGAGGAGCACTCAGCCCCAGGGACAACTCAGGGACACCCAAAGCAGCAGGCCAGAAGAGCAGGAGAAAGGGGATTAAAAGCCAGGAAGCCAGACA
>NW_006922549.1:212692-218286 GCF_000298275.1 Orycteropus afer afer
TAAACTGTGGTCAATGACATGAGACAAAGTATATGTGAACTGCTGTATGGAAAGTGAATTTGCTCTGTAAATCTTCACCAAAATCACAATAAATAAAATAAAATTAAAAAAAAAAAAAAACAAAAAAACAGCTGAATAGAAGATTATAAAGGCAGCTCAAGTTGTTGTTGTTGTTAGGTGCTGTCGAGTTGGCTCCGACCCATAGCAACCCTATGTACAACAGAACAGAGTACTGCTCACTCCTACACCGCCTCACAATCCTTGCCATGCCTAAGCACATCATTCCAGCCACTCGTTGCTGACCCTCCACTTTACAAGCATGATATCCTTCTCGAGGGAATGGTCCCCTCTGACAACATGACCAAAGCAGGTGAGACGAAGTCTGGCCAATCTTGCTTCCAAGGAGCACTTCTTCCAGGACACATTTGTTAGGTGTTCTGGCAGTCCATGGTACTTTCAGCATTCTCCTCCAACACCACAACTCAAAACCACTAACTCTTCTTTATTCATTGTTCCGCTTTCACATGCATATGAGGTGACTAAAAACACCATGACTTGGGTTAGGGGCACCCTGAAGATGTCTCCAAAGAGACATCTTTGCTCTTTGGCACTTTAAAGCAGTCTTTTGCAGCAGATTTGCCAGTGCAATACCTCATCTGATTTCTTGACTGCTGCTTCCATTGGTGTTGATTTGAACCAAGTAATACGAAATCTTTGACAATTTCAATCTTTTCTCCATTTATCATGATGCTGCTTATTGGTCCACTTTTGAGGATTTTCAGTTTCTTTATGTTGAGGTGTGAGTCGTAGTGCCTGGAATGATGTCTTTAATCTTCATCATTAAATGCTTCAAGTCATCTTCACTTTCAGCAAGCAAGGTTGTGTCATTTGCATATCACAGGTTGTTAATGACTCTTCCTCCAATCCTGATGGCATGTTCTTCTTCACATAGTCCAGCTTCTCATATTATTTGCTCAGCATACAGATTAAATAAACCAAAGAAAGCAAACTCACTGCCATCACGTCGTTTCCAACTCAAAGCAATAGTGAACCTCATTAGATTTCCAAGGCTGTAAATCTTTACGGAAGTAGATTGTCCTGTCTTCCTTCCGCAGAGTAGCTGAAGGGTAATGCACTTTCCGGTTATCAGTAAAGTGCCTTGTCCACTATACCACCAGACCTACTCTCACAAATTGAGTAAGTATGGTGAAAGGATACAACCCTTACACACTCCCTTCCAGATTTTAGACCATGCAGCATGCCCTTGTTCTGTTTTTCTTTCTTTCTTTTTATTGTGATTTGGGTGAAAATCTACAGAGCAAATTCACTTTCCATACAGCAGTTTACAAACACTTTGTCTCATGACATTGACTACAATTTTACAACTTACCACAATGCAAATCTCCCCTCCTACTTCCTCCCAATAGTCCATCCCTCCATGCACTTTTGCCCCATGAGCTGTCTCCCTGTGCATAAACACCCCTTCTTTCTCCCATGATTGTTCTCTCCAAGTAGTGTATCTATCTCAGGTAAATGTTCAACTCATGCCTGTCTTTGGTTTGGCTGGAAGCCACAAGTATTGGTTCAATTCCAGACCTGAAGGGCAGCTAGAGGCCATAGACTCAGAGGTTCCACCAGGCTCTATCAGACCAGCAAACCTGGTCGCATTTTTTTTTCCTTCCAAATGATTTTGAGCGTTGTTCCACATTGTTCTCCCTCTCTATCCAGAATCTCCAAAATAGATCACCCTCCAAGTGGTTGACAGTGGTAGCTGGGCAACATCTAGTTCTTCTGATCTCATAGTCTTATAGGCTGTGGATCGCTTGGTGTACCAGTCGCTAGGACTAATTGTTTCCATGAATTTTTTATTTTCTTTATTCTTCTTTGCTCTGGACGAGCAGAGACCCATCGTTGCATCTAGATGGCTGCTTGCCAGCTTTAAAGATCACAGTTGCTACTCACCAAAGTAAGAGGTGGAACAATGTTTTTTATAGTATATTATGCCAATTGAGCTTGTGACTGTGGTCACGAGCCCACAAGTTCAACTACCCAGTCCCTCTGGGTAGTTGGCTGTGACCAAGAAGTGACTACAACCTTGTCCCTTCTCAGCTCTACTATACACCTGGGAATCTAGATCATACAAATACACTTCTAGGACCACTGTCTGACAACCCTATTGATGGTCTTGGGTACACTCCCTACTTCATAGACATACCTAATAGTTCAGCCTGTCCACCTATCTATCCCCCCATATACCCATGTCTGCCTTCACTGACAACGCAGTACTGTATGGGCAAAAGGGTTCAGCTTTGTTGTCTGTACCTCCCATGTACCTCTTCATGTCTTCCTCTTCCTCAATGTCACCATGTTGATCACCCACGTTTGGTATATTGCCCTTCTCTTCACCCAAATCAATACTTATTTCTAGCTATCTAACAGTGTTGCCTCTCCTCCCCTCCCAGCCCTGGTAACCAACAAAGAAAATTTCCTTCTATACAGAAACCTTTCTCTGACTTTTACAGTAACGGACTAATAAAATACTTGTCCTTCTGTGATTGACTTATTTCACTCAGCATAATATCCTCCAAGTTCACCCATGTTATGCGGTGTTTCACTCTAGGTTATTCTTTAGGGTTGCATAGTATTCCATTGTGTGTATGTTATCCATTCCTCAGTTGATGGACACCTAGGTTGTTTCTGTCTTTTGGCTACTATAAATACTGCTGTGATGAACATGTGTATGCATATGTCTGTTCCTGTCATGGCTCTCACTTTAGGATATATACCTAGTAATGGAATGGCTGGGTCAAATGATATTTCTAATTCCAACTTTTTAAGGAATCACCACACTGCTTTCCACAGTGGTTGTACCATTTTACAGTCCCACTAGCAGTGTATGAGAGTCCCAATCTCTCTACATTGTCGCATTTGTTATTTCATGTCTTGTTGAAATTTGCTACTAGTGCTGGAGCAAGATGGTATCTCATTGTTGTTTTGATTTGAATCTCTCTAATGGCTAATGATCGTGAGCATTTCTTCATATGTATGTTGGTCACCTGAATATACTCATTGTTGAAGTGTCTATTCAAGTCTTCTGCCCATTTTTAAATTGGACTTTTTTGTCTTTTTGTTATTGAGGTGTTGTAGTTTTCTATAAATTCTACAGGTAAGTCCCTTGTCAGATATATTATTGCCAAATATTTTTTCCCAAGCTGTAGGTTCTCTTTTGACTCTTTTGGAGAAGTCTTTGGAAGCACATACAAGTTCAATTTTTAGAAGGTACCATTCATCTAGTTTCTCTTCTGCTGTTTGTGCCTTTTGGGCTATGTTTGATAGTCTATTTATGCCATATATAGGGCTCCTAAATTTGTCCCTAGTTTTTCCTTGAGGAATGCTACAATTTTAGGTTTCAAATTTAAGTCTTTGATTCATCTGGAGGTAGTTTTTGTGTATCGTGTGAGGTACAGGTCTTGTTTCATTTTATTGCAAATGGATAGCCAGTTTTGCGAGCACCATTTATTAAACAAACATCCTGTCCCCCATTTAATGGATTTCGGCCCTTTGTCAAAGATCAGCTGACCATAGGACGATGGATCTATTTCTGGGTTCTCAATTCTATTCCATTTGTCTGTCATGTGCCTGTCATTATACCAATACCAGACAGTTTTGACAACTGTGGCTATATAGTAGGTTTTGAGATCCGGCAGTGAGACCTCCTACTTTGTTCTTCCTCTTCAATAGGGCTTTGCTTATCCGAGGTCTCTTTCCTTCGTGTGTAAAGTTAGTGATTGGTTTTTCCATATCCTTAAAGAATGTTGATGAGATTTGGATTGGGACTGCATTCAATATATAGATTGCTTTGGGTAGAATTGACATTTTCAAATGTTCAATCTTCCTATCCACGAGCATGGGATGTTCTTCCATTTCTGTAGATCTCTTATGGTTTCTTGAAGTAGTTTTTTATAGTTTTCTTTGTACAGGTCTTTTGTGTCCCTGGTAAGATTTTATTCCCAAGTATTTTATTTTTTTGGTAGCTATTGCAAATGGCATTTATTTCCTTATTTATTTTTCTGCAATCTCTTTGCTAGTGTAGAAGAATCCAACTGATTTTTGGATATTGATCTCTCTCAATTAGTTCCAGTAGATTTTTGACTGAGTCTCTTGGGTTTTCTAGGTATAAGATCATATCACCAGCAAATAGGGATAGTTTGACTTCTTCCTTACCAATCTGGATGCCTTTGATTTCCCATTCTTGGCTTATGGCCCTGGCTAGGACTTCCAGTACAATGTTGAATACAAATGGTGATAGAGGGCATCCTTGTCTGGTTCTTGTTCACAAGAGGAATGGTTTCAATCTCTCTACGTTGCGTATATGAGCTCTGGTAGCATAGTGCCTAAAGCACTTGACTGCTAACCAGAAGGCTGGTGGTTCAAACCCACCAGCCACTCCTTGGAAGGAAGGTCGGGCAATCTACTTCTGTAGTGATACTGCATCGGAAACCCAAGGAGGGGTCACTGTGAGTCGGGTCCGACTCGATGGCACATAACAACAACAACACTGCATACAATGTTGGCTGTTGGTTTTGCATAGATGCTCTTTATTATGTTGAGGAATGTCCCTTCTATTCCTATTTTGCTGACAGTTTTGATCAAGAATAGGTGTTGGACTTTATAAAATGCCTTTTCTGCACCAATTGATATGATCATGTGGTTCTTCTCCTTTGTTTTATTTATGTGGTGGATGACATAAATTGTTGTTCTAATGTTGAACCATCCTTGCATACCTGACATGAAACCCTCTTGGTCATAATGAGTGATTTTCTTGATACGTTGTTGGAGTCTGTTGGCTAGGATTTTCTTGAAGATTTTTGCCTCTATATTCACAAGGGATATTGGTCTGTCGTTTTCCTTTTGAGTGAAATCTTTGCCTGGTTTTGGTATCAAGGTTATGCTTGCGTCATAAAATGAGGTAGGGAGGATTCCATCCTCTTCTATGTTTTGGAATAGTTTGAGTAGGAATTGTGTCAGTTCTTCTCTGAATGTTTAGTAGAATTCTCCAGTGAAACCATCTGGGCCAGGACTTTTTTTTTGTTGGTAATTTTTTGATGACCTGTTTCATTTCTTCTTTTGTTATGGATCTGTTCAACTTTTCCACATCAGTCTGTGTTAGTTTAGGTAAGTGGTGTGTTTCTAGAAATCTGTCCACTTCTTCCAGATTTTCAAATTTGCTGAAGTACAGTTCTTCATAGTATCCTCATATTATCCTTGTTATTTCAGTTGGTACTGTTGTGATGTCCCCCATTTCATTTATTATTCATGTTATTTGTATTCTCTCCTTCTTTTCCTTTGTTAAATTTGTCAGTGGTTTGTCAATTTTATTGATCTTTACAAAAAACCAACTTCTGGTCTTGATTTTTTCCCTATTGCCCTTCTGTTTTCTGTTTCATTGCTTTCTGTTTGAATCTTAAGATTATTTCTTTTTTTCTGGTGACTGTAGGCTTTTCTTGCTGTTTTTTTTCTAATTGTTGGAGATGTTGGGTTAAAGTGTTTGGCTCTTTCTTCTTTTTTGATGTGTGCATTTATTGCTATAAATT
>NW_006922549.1:218449-228063 GCF_000298275.1 Orycteropus afer afer
TTTGCAGTATTTCAATGCCTTTAAATTTATTAAGGCTTGCTTTATGGCCTAACATATGGTCTATCATGGAAAATGTTCCGTGTGCACTGGAAAAGAATGTATATTGTACTGTTGTTGGGTGAAGTGCTCTGTAGATATGTGTAAGGTCAAGTTGGTAGACTGTATTGTTTAGCTCTTTTGCATCTGTTGATTTCTTTCCAATTTTCTATCTTTCATTGAAAGTGGTATATTAAAGTTTCTACTATGACTGAGGAGTCATCTATTTGCCTTTACAACTCTTAAAGTCTGATTTATGTATTTTGGCACTTTTTTGTTGGGTCCATAGATATTTATTATGGTTATATCTTCATGTTCAATTGATTCTTTAAACATTAAATAATGTCCTTCTTTGTCTCATATGGTGGTTTTTGTCTTAAAGTCAATTCTATCAGAAATTAATATTCACACTCCTGCTCTTTTACAGTTGCCATTTGCTTGATACATCTTTTTCCAACCATTGGCTTTTAGTCTATTTTTGTCATTTATCTCTAAGGTGTGTCTCTTGTAGGCAGCATATTGATGGGTTTTGTTTTCTTATCCAATCTGCAACTCTCTAACTCTTAAGTGGTGTATTTAATCCATTCACATTCAGTGTAATTATTGACAAGTATGAATTGGTTGCTGTTATTTTGTTATGTGTTTTTTCATGGTGTACCTGGTTTCTTTGTTCATATTATGTTCTTTGCTGAGCTCATTATATTTATGAATTGTGTTATCATTTCCTTTGTTGATGTTGTTTTAGTATTTGTTGAAAATTGTGCTAGTCCTCTTTTTTACTGTGATGTGAAAGTTAATCATTTTTCTCTGAGGTTACCCTGTGATTTATAATTTTCTCCCCAAGATTAGAACAGCCCATTCTATCTTGCAACTCTTGACTTCCTTACCATTTAGAACTTCTGTAACTCACAGTATTTTCCCTCTTTTTGGTTTGTAGTTTTCCTTACTTGCCAATTGATGTCTTTGGTTCCCTGTTTACAATCTTCTAAGCTTATTTTTCTTTGGATATGTCCATAGCTGTGGTTTCTGGGTTATGTCATCTTGTGTATTAATGGTCAGTTGTTTGCTGTTTTTGGTTCTCTGTTCAAAAGACTCCCTTTAGTATCTCTTGTAAGTTTGGTCTGGTTTTAACAAATTCTCTTAGTTTCTGCTTATCTGGAAATCTCCTAATTTCACCACTACATTTGAGGGACAATTTTGCTGGGCATATAATTCTTGGTTGAAAATTTTTCTCTTTCAGGGTTTTATACATACCATCTCATTGTCTTCTCGCTTGCATGGTTTCTACTGAGAAATCAGAGCTTACTGTTACTAGTTGTCTTTTGTAAGTAACTTTTTGTTTTTCCCATGCTGCTTTCAGGATTCTTTGTCTTTGGTTTTCATGAATTTGATGATGATATGTCTTGATGATTTTCTTTTTGGGTCTATACTTTTTGGGGTTTGTTGGACTTCCTGAATGGATATATTCTCATCTTTCATCATATAAGGGAAGTTCTCCTCCAAGAAATCTTGGGAGGACAATTTTCTCAGCGGTTTTAGTTTTCTCTTCCTGTTCTGGAATTCCAATGACACATAGTTTATTCCTTTTGATGGTATCCCACATGAACTTTAGGCTTTCTTCATTTTGTTTTGATCTGTTTTTTTCTGATTGATCTCTTCCCAAGGAAGTATTCATGTATTTGTCTTCAATCTCATTAATTCTGTCTTCCATTACACCAATTCTACTCCTCTGTCCTTTCAATGTGTTATCTATTTCTGACAATTTAGTATTAATCTTCTGGGTTTCTATCTTAGATTTAGAATCATTTCTAATTTTTCCTTTAATTTGTCATTTTGTTCTTGTTGTTTCTTCCAAAATTCTTCTAGGGTTTTGTATGTGTTTTCCTTGGTCTGTCTCTCAATCCTTTGAAGATACCTAAATATAATTCTTTTGAGTTCCTTATTAGGGAGTTCCAATGCTGCTTCTTCCTCAGGGATGTGTTCTGGGTCTGTATCCTGATTCTTTGTTTCTACCACTTTATTTTGCTTCTTTGTGTGGACTGTGATGGTCTGTTGTCTCCAAGACATCATGGCATGGTTGTATTTAGATCTCTGTTAACTGTTTGTGAAGAGCAGCCAAGGGTGAGTCAGGCTCTTCTTGGTGGTTGTTTATCGTTGGCCCACTGGTGGAGAAGGAGGTTGTGGCTCTCACTCAGTAAGTGAACCTGCAGGAGGTATGGGTGTTTTTCTGTCGTATGGAGACTACTGTCTTCCACCCAGTTAGACAAAAATAACAACTGAATAACCATCAAAAAAGTAAAAGCAAACGGACAAAAAATACACTGTGAATCACACTGGAACATTAACCAAAAAATAAAAAGAAAAGGGAAAAAGAAGAAAAAAAAAATCCTGCAATATCTGGGGAGAGGGCAATAAGAGAAAAACGGTAGAGAAGGAGAATAATGAAGAAAAAAATGGGTAAAACGCAAAAAGGAAAACAAGGAATGGGGTTAACCACAAGAAAGATACCAAAAAAGCTGAAAAGTAGGACCTTGGAGGGGAAGGATAAAAAATAATAGTAAAAAGGACAAAAGTAAAAATAATAGTAGTAGTTTTAAAACAGACAAAACAAACAAACTAAAAAACAGAAAACAGAAAAAAAAAAAATCAGGGCAGGGCACCCAGGCTCCATCCAAGCACAAAGACTTGGGTGGAATTCCTGCCAGCCCAGAAAGTATATGGTAGTGAGGGATGGGTGCACCTCCATTCACCAAGGGGGTGTGGTGCATAAGATTAATAAGGGGAATGTCGTACTTCTACAGTTGTCCGGGTCTGGAATGTCCTTGGGGTTCCCGCCAAGTGGAACATGTTCTTAAGTCCCTGGAATCTGGGAGAACATTGTTGCTTTAAATATCCAATATGGTCAAGCTGCTTATAAACATTCAAAATGGCTGTGCCCTCTGAACAGACAAACATCCACAGCTCAGCCTGCCTTCCTCTTCGCTGCTTCCCCTTTTACTTCCCAGCCACCAGAGAAGTCCTCTGTGCAGACCCCGGCTAGCAGGGCCAATTTTTAGGTTAATTCTTAGGTCCTACCACCACTCAGGAATATCCAAGGTGTCTGTGCCGTCAGGACTGCTGTCAGACCACAGCTCCATATGTCTCCTTTTTTGGTGTTTTCATGCAAATTCTTCTGCTTGTTGGAGTTTAGTCCACTTCTATATTCTTTCCTTCAAGGCTCAGGGGTCCAGGATTATCTTCTGTATCTGTGTTAGTTGGTTCCCCTTTCTTTGCTGAAGAGGGTCTGTGCAGTCTTTCTGCCTATACCACCATCTTACCAGAACTCTTCTCTTGTTCTGTTTTAATGACAGCCTCCCGGTCTATGGACAGGTTCTTCATGAGCACAAGTAAGTATTCTGGAATTCCCATTCTTCTCAATGTTATCCATAATTTGTTATGATCTACACAGTTGAATACCTTTGCACAGTCAACAAAACACAAGTAAACATCTTCCTGGTATTCTTTACTTTCAGCCAAGATCCATCTGACATCAGCAATGACATCACTCGTTCCACGTTCTCTTCTGAATCCAGCTTGCATTTCTGAAAGCTCTCAATATACTGCTGCAACTGTTTTTGAATTATCTTCAGTAAGGTTTTACCTGCATGCAATATTAATGATATTGTTTGATAATTTCCACACTCTGTGGCATCACCTTTCTTTGGAATGGGTATAAATATGGATCTCCTCCAGTCAGTTTGCCAGGTAGCTATCTTCCAAATCTCTTGGAATAGCCGAGTGAGTGCCTCCTGCATGGCATCCATTTGTTGAAACATCTCCATGGGTATTCCATAAATTCCTGGAGCCTTGTTCTTCACCAATTCCTTCAGTGCAGCTTCGACTTCTTCCTTCAGTACAAGTGATTCTTGATCATAAGTCACCTCCTGAAATGGATGAACATTGACCAATTCTGTTTGGTACAGTGTCTCTGTGTATTCCTTCCTTCTTCTTTTAATGTTTCCTGCCTCATTCAATATTTTGCTCATAGAATCTTTCAATATTGCAACTTGAGGCTTAATTCTTTTCCTCAAATTTTTCAGCTTGAGAAATGCTGAGCATGTTCTTCCCTTTTGGTTTTCTAACTCCAGGTCTTTGCACATTTCATTACAGTAATTGGCTTTGTCCTCTCAAGCAACTCTTTGAAACCTTCTGTTGAGGTCTTTGATCTTGTCATTTCTTCCATTTGCTTTAGCTTCTCTCCATTCAAGGGCATATTTCAATAGCTCTCCTGACATCCATTTTGGCCTTTTCTTCCTTTCCTGTCTTTTTAGTGACCTATTGCTTTCTTCAAGGATGATGTTCTTGATATCATCCCATAATTCATCTTGTTTTTGGTCACTGGTATTCAATGAGGAGCTCTGGTGGTGTAGTGACTAAAGCATTTGACTGCTAACCAGAAGGCTGGCAGTTCAAGGCCATTAGCCACTCGTTGGAAGGAAGATTGTGCAATCTATTTCTGCAGAGATACTGCCTTGGAAACCCAAGGAGGGGCCACTATGAGTTGGAATCAACTTGATGCCAGAAGTTGGTAAAAATCTTTAATTTCCTCATCTTTGCCTTGGTGGTTGGTGGGTAAGTTTGAATAGTAGTAGTATTAACTGGTCTTCTTTTTGTAAGCATATGAATATAATCTTATCACTGATAGCATTGTACTTCAAGATAGATCTTTAAAGATTGTTTGTGATGAGGAATGCCACATCATTCCTCTTCAATTTGTCATTTGTGGCATAGACACAATTGTCTGATTCAAAATGGCCATTTTAGCTCACTCATGCCTAGGATATTGATCTTATGTGTTCCATTTTTGACAACCTCCAATTTTCCTAGTTTCATACTTTGTATATTCCGTGTTCCAATATTAATGGATGTTTATACCTATTTCTTTCCATTTTGAGTTGTGCCCAATCAGCAAATGGAGGTCTCAAAAGCTTTACTCTATCTACATCATTAAGGTCAACTCTCCTTTGAGAACACAGCTCTTCCTCAGTTGTATTTTGAGTGTCTTTCATCCTGAGGAGCTCATCTTCCAGCAATGTATCAGACAAAGTTTCAGGGCTATTCATAAAGTTCTCTACTAATATATCAGACAGTGTTTCACTGCTATTCATAAGGTTTTCACTGGCCAATTCTTTGAGATGTGGATGGCCCTTTCCTTCTTCCAAGTTTTAGTCTGGAAGCCCCGTGGAAACCTGTCTACCAACAGTGACCATGCTGGTATCTGAATTACCAGTGGCATAGTCTCTAGGCTCACAGCTGCTTAAGAGGACAAAGTAAAGTATCAAAATGAAATATGCAAAGACCTAGAGCTGGAAAATCAAAAGGGAAGAATTCCCTGGGCATTTATCAAGCTGAATGAACTGAAGAAAACATTCATGTCTTGAGCTGTGGTAGTGAAGGATTTTATGGGCAAAACACTGAATGACACTGGAAGCACCAAAAGAAGATGGAAGGAATACACAAAGTCACTGAACCAAAAAGAACTGGTCAATATTTGACCATTTCAGGAGGCAGCAAATGATCATGAACCGATGGTAATGAAGGATGAAGTCCAAGCTGCACTGAAGGGATTGGCAAAAAATAAGGCTCCAGGAATTGACAGAATATTCATTGAGATGTTTCAACAAACAAATGCAGCACTGGTGATGCTCACTCTCTTATGCCAAAAAAATTTGGAAGACACCTACCTGGTCAACTGACTTGGAAGAAATCTATATTTACACTCATTACAAAAAAACAGTAATCCAACAGAATATGTATTAATTTTGACTGGATTTTCTTATGTAAATATTTATAATATACTAAATGTAACTATCCAAATTTAAAGTATTTATACAGCAAAAGATAAATGATAAAAGGTAAGTGACAGATTGGAAAATCTGCATAAATCCTAATGCAGAAGCAGGCATTCTTAAAATTCCCTGATATCAAGTAGGAAAAAAAGACTAACAACTTAATACAAAATGGGCCAAGAGAACAAACAGGTCATTGGCAGAATTTGCATTTCTTCACTCATAAGTAAGGTTCAATGTACATAGTACCACAGAGCATGTACCCTAGAGTCTAACTGCCTGGATTTGAATTCTAGCTTTATCAGACACTTGATAACGTATTTCATGCAAGTTAATTCAAGGTTTTTTAATTTCTGCACATGACTCCTCATATCTGCAAAAACTGCAGTAATAATATGTACTTTACAGGCTTCTAATAAGGATTACATATAATAAGCCATGGGAGCTCTGGTGGCATAGTGCCTAAGGCATTTGACTGCCAACCAGAGGCTGGCGGTTCAAACCCACCAGCCACTCCTCAGAAGGAAGACTGGGCAATCTACTTCCGTAGTGATGCAAACACAAACACAACCACTTCCGTGGAGTCAGATCTGACTTACAGTGACCCCTCCTTGGGTTTTTTCCAAGGATGTATCACTACGGAAGTAGACTGCCCAACCTTCCTTCTGAGGAGTGGCTGGTGGGTTTGAACATCTAGCCTTCTGGTTAGCAGTCAAATGCCTCAGGCACTATGCCACCAGAGCTCCCTCTGCAATGATACTGCCTCAGAAACCCAAGGAGGGATCACTATGAGTCAGATCCAACTTGATGCAGTGAGTTTGGTTTGGTTTTGGTTATAATAAGCCATGTGAAGGCAAATTCTGCCAATGACCATTACATGTAACACATGGTAATTATTCAAAAAAGCTATTATACTTTTCTAAAAAACTTTGTATTGTGATTTGACTGAAACTTTACAGATCAAACTAGTTTTCCATTCAACAATTCATACCCTACTATGTTTATTCCTGTAAAGGATTTTGTTAGCTGCTATGTAGTTGATTCATATATACATAAAAACTAGCATGGAATATATTTACATTCAGATTCTAAAATGAGTTTGAGACTACATGACCAAGAATGTAGGCAGTTCATTTCTATTTGATAGTCCAAATCAAAATTTTTGTCTCTGGAATCAGGGAAATACTGTATGAATTTTTTGAAACTCTTTTGACATCACCTCTAGCTTTTTCTCTGTAAAGAAAATACATATGTGAACTAATTATTTGGAATCATTTCATAAAAGGTAGTCATTACTACCCACCAATAAAAATGCATCTAAAAAATGTATCTGCACATTGAATAATCTCTTTTTTAAAATATTGTTATTATTAATCTTTATTGGCCACTTGCATTTTTCCCAACTGCTTCTTCATGTTCTTCACACAATTTTCTATTTTATTAATTGATTTTTGAGAGTTGTTAGTACATTTCTGTTACACATAAAAAAAAAATTACTCCAAAATTTTGCATTTTTACATATTTTGTGGTGTTTTTACTTCAGAGATTAATTTTATGTACCCACATTGGGTAATCTTTTATTTTATGAGCTTCATGTTAAACTAAAAGGGTAGGTCAATGAAAACAGCCAACACATTCAAAGACCTTAAGTATGAAAGATTACATAATAACAATATTTATAATTTATGGAACACTTAATATGTGTATTTAATCATCCCAACATTTCTATGCAATAAGTACCATTATGATCCCCATTTACAGACGATGTAACTGAGGTACCCAGAGATTAGGAAAATTGTCTATGATCATGCATTAAGCGGCTGGGCCAAGATTTGAATCCAAGTCTCTCTATAGCCAGAAACTATTCTGTTAACAGGAGAAATAGATGGGTGAACCACATGATCATACCATCAAAGATTTATGTTTTTCACTGTGAGAAATATTTGAGCTTAGAGGAAAAAAAGTTGGTAAAGCAGGACATCTTTATCATACAGAAGTGTGAGGGATAATTGATAGACAAAAACCCCAGAAGTGAAAAAGGAATACAGAGCAGAGGAGAATGAGTTGTCTTGTAAAAGGCTGAAGAACACCACATCTTCTGAGAATATAAAGATGCAGAAAGCTATGGATACCAGACCAACAAGATTTGCTGCAGACTATTACTATATATTTTGCATCAATTTGTATCAAAAGCATAATAAAAAAAAAGTATGATCATATGACAGACATGTGTTCCATTTATCCCTCTGGATCATCTAAGTTTTTAACCTTTAGGCATGACACTTTGAAAAAGTGAATTTAACAATTACAAGAATGGTAGAAATATTTTAGAATTTCTTTTTGATGCAGTACCGATGAAAAGCTTTTCTTTTTTCTCAAGTAGTTGCTAAGCTTCTTTCTCATAAATAGCACAATTTACAAAATGAACTTTGTGTTCCAGTTTATTGTACCTCTTCAGATCATATTAAAATTTGAGCTCAATTTTAGTAATTGTGTATAGACCTTTTCCTGCATATTCATATCTCAAATTTCCCCTAGTTCTGATCTTCTATTTGTATTTTTCCCCATTTGATTTTCATTTATCTGTTTTTTTCAAACTCACTAGGTGCACTGTAGGAGCTCTGGAAGCTTAGTGCCTAAGGCACTTGACTGCTAACCAGAAGGCTGCCTCGGAAACCCAAGGAGGGGTCATTATGAGTCGGGTCCAACTTGACGGCACATGACGACAACAACAACAACAACAGGTGGATTGTAGTAACCCACTACAACATTGCAAATAAGGGAGGAAATAAATAACTTGCTTAAAACATACAAAAGATCTGGTCATATCCTCTTCTTCCTCGGAAAGGGTAGAGTCCTGAGAATGCCAAACTGAGGAAAGAGAAATAAAAGAGATTTGATTCAGAGCTTCAGACAAACAAGTACAGAAATCTTTAGCATTAGGTGGCCATAAGGCACCCTAAGGATAAATAATCCTTAGAGTCATGAGAAATGTTAACAAACACCAGGCTATCGAGATACTGAGATGCACCTAGATGACTGATTTATCACATAAGAGTCTGATGGGTATATCTGGATGGCAAAGTATAGGGTGCTCAAGGAATCTATTGGCAATATAGTATTCTCTTATGTTCTTCTTATTTTATTCCTAGAAAGTTATCCTAAGTACGTAACAATAAAGGTTAAGTACAATCCTTATAAGGATTAGGAAGTTCTTTAAGATAATATTTTGATGATTAAGAGTTTGGAAAAAAAAACTTTACTAAGAAAATGGTTATAGGCATTATGGAACAGTCATAGAATGAAATGTACTCATGATTTTAATGACATATTAAAATGAATTGATTGATTTTTTTTCTTTTCTTTTTTTTTATTGTGATTTGGGTGAAGATTTACAGAGCAAATTCACTTTCAACACAGCAGTTCATATATACTTTGTCTCATGTCATTGACCACAGTTTACCACAATGCAACAGCTCCCCTCCCAATTCCTCCCCATACTTACCTCTCCCAGTGTCCATCCCTCCATACACTCCTGCCCCAAGCTGTCTCCCTGTGTATAAGCAGCCCTTCTTTCTCCCATGATTGTTCTCTCCAAGGAGTGTACCTACTTGAGGTAAATGTTTAACTCATATGCCTGTATTTTGTTTGGCTGAAAACCACAGGTGTGGGTTCAATTCCAGACCTGAAGGGCAGGTAGGGGCCATAGTCTCAGTGGTTCCACCAGGCTCTATCGGACCAGCAAACCTG
>NW_006922549.1:229008-233549 GCF_000298275.1 Orycteropus afer afer
GTTATCCATTCCTCAGTTGATGGACACCTAGGTTGTTTCCATCTTTTGGCTATTGTAAATAGTGCTGCGATGAACATGGGTGTGCATATATCAGTTCTTGTCATGGCTCTCACTTCTTCAGGGTATATACCTAGTAACAGAATGGCTGGGTCAAATGGTATTTCTAATTCCAACTTTTGAAGGAATCACCATACTGCTTTCCACAATGGTTGATCCATTTTACAGTCCCACAAACAGTGTATAAGAGTCCCAATCTCTCCACAACCTCACCAACATTTGTTATTTTCTCTCTTATTGAACTTTGCTACTAGTGCTGGAGCAAGATGGTACCTCATTGTTGTTTTGATTTGCCTCTCTCTAATAACTAATGATCATGAGCACTTCTTCATATGTTTGTTGGCCACTTGAATATCCTCCTTGGTGAAGTGTCTATTCATGTCTTCTGCCCATTTCTTAATTGGATTGTTTGTCTTTTTGTTATTGAGGTGTTGGAGTTTTCTACAAATTCTAGAGATAAGTTCCTTGTCAGATATGTTGTTACCAAATATTTTTTCCCAATCTGTAGGTTCTCTCTTGACTCTTTTAGAGAAGTCTTTGGAAGCACCTAAAAATTTAATTTTTAGAAGGTCCCAGTCATCTGGTTTCTCTTCTGCTGTTTGTGCATTTTGAAGTATGGTTGATAGTCTATTTATGCCATATATTAGGACCCTTTAATTTGCCCCTAAATTTTTCTTGAGGAACTGTATAATTTTAGGTTTCACATTTAGGTCTTTGAACCATCTGCAGTTCGTTTTTGTGTATGGTGTGAGCTACAGATCTTGTTTCATTTTTATGCAAATGGATCTCCAGTTTTGCCAGCACCATTTATTAAAACAAACATTCTCTTCCCCATTTAATGGATTTTTGGGCCTTTGTCAATGATCAGCTGACTACAGGTCGATGGATCTATTTCTGGGTTCTCAATTCTATTCCATTTGTCTATGTATCTGTCATTAAACCATTACCAAGCAGTAACTGATTGATTTTTAACCATAAAAATTCAGGGACTAAAAGGTAGAAACAACCCAAGTGTCCATCAACAGATGAATGGATAAACAAAATGCTTACAATGGAGTATAATCCGATTATAAAGAGAAATGAAGTTCTGAAAAATACCATGTGGATGAACCTTGAAAATGTTATTCTGAATGAAATGAACCAAGCACAAAAAGACAAATATTGTATGATTTCACTTACATGAAATATCTAGAATACGCAAATGCATAAGATAAAAGTTTATTAGTGGTTGCCAGTAGCTGAAAATGCAGAAAAACCAGTATCTTAATAGAAAGAGGAGTGTTGAAAGAAAAAAAAAAAATTCAGAGCCTTCTAGTTAAAAATGGCAGATTGAATACTTTCATTTATATCTGCTCACTTCCAAATGTAACAAAAATTACAATAAAGGAATAAGAGAGGCCTAAACTCACCAGGAAAAAATATATATATAAAACTTCAATAGATAAAAAATCATGTAAACAAAATTTTGGAAGCTGGAGAGTTAACAGCTGAGTGGTATCTAACTTAGCAAACCAGAGAAAGCTAAAACTAAAGTCAGGGCAAGGAAGCTGTAGTAGAACCCTGGAAAGGCTCAGTAATGGAAGGTATTTCTGATGGCAAGGGTTTGTAGTATGGCTGAAAATCAGAGAACTAAATGCAAGATGTTATAGGAAGCTGTTAAAACCACTGATGTCCTCTTCCATCAAAACGCTTGGTGATATTTCCCCTACCTGGAGACAAAAAAAAAAAAAAAGAGCTTTCCTGTGTAGATATACTGAATAGGACAGACTCTGGATTTTAGGTATACCAGACCTACAAAAGGTGAGATTGAAGCAACATAGAAGTAAGGGAATTAAGTGGAAGTTCTCATATTAAAATGTGAGGAAACACCCACTCCTCCATCTCCTTTCTTTACTTGCTTCCTTCCCATAAAGCTTGTACCCTGGCTTATACCCTTCCTTAAAAGTAAAATTTAGAAATTGGGAGAAACTAATTAGCCCCAAAGAAAAGACTACAGTCCTTGAAATTGAAAATCTCTAACAAAACACCCATTAGAAGGCAAGATGAAGTGTGTGTGTGTATGTGTGTGTGTGTGTGCTGGGGTAAGAGTGAGGGTAGGAGAACAAGAAAGGGGTTAGGTAGTGAAGGAGATTTAAATTCTTTTCTGATTTTCAAGTCAATATGAAATATCTAAAGCTGAAAAGTCAAGCATTTGTAGTGTGAAGATGTTACTCAGAAAAATAAGAATTGAATACCAGAATACCCAAGCAAAAAGAGTTCAAAGTGGTTGCTTCTGGGTAGTGGAAACAGGGGATTGGGAAGTATAGGAGACTTTTGCTTTGGGTTACATATTTAGCAGCATTAAAAAAACATAATTTAAATGTATTCTTTGAGAAAAACAGAAATTGCATTTTCAAAAAGACATTAAGAAAAATCAAACAACAGAGAACAATCATGGGAGAAAGAAGGGCTGCTTATGCACAGGGAGACAGCTCAGGGGGCAGGAGTGTAGGGAGGGGTGGACACTGGGAAGAGATAACTATGGGGAGGAAGTGGGAGGGGAGCTGTTGCATTGTGGTAAACTGTGGTCAATGACATGAGACAAAGTACATGTGAACTGCAGTGTTGAAAGTGAATTTGCTCTGTAAATCTTCACCCAAATCACAATTAAAAAAAAAAAAGAAAAATCAAACAACAGTCAATGAATAAATTAGTAAATAAATGTCAACTGTGCAGAGTCAACAACACTATTCTCCCCTAAACTCTACTTTACTTCTCCTTTCCATCATCTGGGTCAAATGGTCCATTGTCACACAGCTACTGCTGATTTGTGAAGGTTGAAATGTCATTTATGTCTTGCTCACTTTAGGAAGGAGAGTTAAGTTTAGGTCAAGGAACTCCAGGATCCACTCTTTCCCACCTCTCCAGACCTTGCCAGCCATGTTGGAAGCATTCCCTCTGGTTCTAGTCTAGCCTTCTTATGACTGTAATCCTGCCAACATCTTGATCCCAACTTCATGAGAGAACTGAACGAGAATACCTAGCCAAGCCACTTTCTATGAGATACTATGAGAAAATAAATGTTTGTTGTTTCTTAAGCCATTAAGCCTTGAGGTTATTTGTTACTCAGTAACAGGTAGCTAATACAACCCCAAAGACTTATCTTCCTTGCCTAGAATTCACATTCTCTGGAGTCATGACCAGAGATGCTAGATGAGAGACCAGCAGAAATCTGGAGAAAATCTCAAGGACTCAGGAACCCAGAATGAATCAATTGCTCACAGAGACACCAAGAGTCTGGAAATGAAGTGAATAGTAATGCTCAAATAATATCTGCTTCTCTTCTATGAGCATAAAGTTGTAGGTATGATGCAGTGACAGATAAAATGTTGAGTATAAAAACAGTCAGATTTGCAATAAACCCAGATTTGGAGTAAAAGAATTACATTAAAAGCCCAGCTATTCCATTTCCCACCTGAGTTATGTTGGCAATTGAAGTAAAAATAGAGTTACATTAAAAGTCCCAGACTTTTCATTTGAAATCAGAATTACAGTCACCTTACAATAATGCTGACTGAATCAATGACATGGCTATTAGTTAAATTAAAAATATATTAATTTAGCATCTGCTATGAACCTTTGTAGGAGCTCTGGTGGCATAGTGCCTAAGGCATTTGACTGTTAACCAGAAGGCTGGTGGTTTAGGCCCACCAGGCACTCCTGGAAGGAAGGCTGAGCAATATATTTTCATAGAGATACGCCTTGGAAACCCAAGAAGGGATTGCTATGAGTTAAATCGACTCAATGGCAGTGAGTTTGGTTTTTTTTGTTGGTCTGAACCTTTGTAGGTAGAGCAATGGTTAAGCTTTTAGCTACTAATCAAAAGGCTGCCATTTAAATCCACTCAGAGGTACACTGGAAGAAAGGCCTAGAAATCTAGTTATGAAAGATCACAGACATTGAAAACCCTATGGAGTTCATACAGTTCTACTCTAAAACACATGGGGGTCACCATGACTTGGAATCAACTGAATGGCAACTGTTTATTTTTTGCTGTTTCATTGTGTTTTTTTGCTTCTTTTAGCTTTTACTACATGAAGGATGAAACAATGATACAGACGCATAGACCAATCCTTGCTCTATAAGCAAACTACAAAAATAAAACAACAAAATATTTAATTGTAATAAAATTCGAAAAGTACTATGCTTGGGTTATACTCCTAGTTTTCTTAATAACAATTATTACCTTCTAACCACTGTATGGAATTTACTTATTATATATACTGTCTGTCATCCCTATACACTTCATGAAAACAGGAACTCTGTTTTTTCTATCAATAGTAGGCTTTAAAAATATATATCTGTTGAACAAACTAACTATTATTAATATGGGGTATTAAAAATTAGAAGTAGGGGGCAAGATGGCGGACTAGGCAGAAGGATTGCACAGACCCTCTTCAACAAAGAAAAGGGAAACCAATTAACACAGACACAGAAGATAATCT
>NW_006922549.1:241399-244419 GCF_000298275.1 Orycteropus afer afer
GCATTGTAAATTTTGGTCAATGACATGAGACAAAGTATATGTGAACTGCTGTATGAAAAGTGAATTTACTCTGTAAATCTTCACCCAAATCCTAACAAGAAAAAAAAAAAAATTAGAAGTAATTTATCAGACAATGGTAACAGAAATAGGTGGACAGTTTGGCATTGAAGTGTACTAAAGTTTTATTTAAGTATTAAAAAAAAAAAACAACTCACTGCTGTTGAGTCGACTGCGACTCATAGCAACCCGTCCTTGGGTTTCTGAGGTGGCATCTCTACAGAAGTAGATTTGCCCAGTCCTCCTTCCAAGGAGTTGCTGTGGATTTTCTTAAGTATGTATGTTAAAATTTCAAGGATAAGAATAGGAATAGAATTAGTAACTCCCAAAGCAGTAGAGAGAAAAAAGGAATAAACTAAACCTGAATGATTAAAAAAAAAAGCATAAGAATTAGAAAACAAAAAATAAGTTAATATATATCACTAATCACAACTTAAACTAATTTAAACTTACCTCTTAAAATATCAAATAGAATGAAAGGGGAAAAAGCCCAGCAATATATTCTTTACAAGAGACAGACCTGAAACAAAGATATGAAAAAGAAAGGTTTGGAAAATATACCAACAACAACAAAACCTGATAAGCACTATTACCAGACAATACAGAACTTGGACTAAAAAGCATTCACCAGCGTAAATCAGAATGTTTCTTTATGTGGTAGATTGGAATGTTGGTCCCAATTCTTCACTCCTTATAGGATCATATTTTCATACTCTCTGCCCTGGCCCTCCTACTGTGTGTGTGTAATATACGTGGCCATTCTATTGATGTTAAGCTTATACATAAGATGTGCTTTGGCTAATATTAGTATACTTCTGTAAAGATTTACAGCCTTGGAAAACCAATGGGGGGGGGTCGCTATTAGTCAGAATGAACTTGAGGGCAGTGAGGTTGTTTTTTTTTTTTTTGATTATACTTGGAGCAGAGGTTCAAAGGGTGTTTGCATGACCTGTTTTGTGCTCCTATGCTCTGGTGATCCACCAAGAGATCATACTCTAAAACCACTGACCCTTTAGTGTAAGCCACACAAGGAACAGATGTGATGTAGATCTAAACCCATCCTACAAAAGATGCAAGCTAGTATATAATGAGATAATACTGAGCCTGAGAAGGGCGCTGCAAAGGAGTGACCCAGGGGGAGGTAGAACTACTGGAAACCAAAAATGCTTTTTTTGAAGGCGTTACAAACTACATCAAATGTTACAAAAAAGTCAAGTAAGACAATACTCACACATGATCACACACACCTCACCAAGCTCTCACAATCTCTCTCACACACCCCACCACCACATCCTTCATCACAATCACACACACACCACCACACACTTGATCATACACACAAATACATTTATCGTCACGATCATACAAACCATAATTATTCACTCCATCACACACACACACACACACACACACATCCAGCCACACAAACGCCATCATTCTCATACACCCAATCACACACACATCATCAAAACCACTCAAACCGTTAAAATTACTCATGCTATCATCTCATACACACACCATCATCCTTTCAGATACCCAACCACGCGTATCCTCATAATCACACATTCACGAGCACAATCACATACTATCTCCTGCCAGTTTCTTGCTCCAACATCCCCCACTAATTTCTGCCGCAGACTCCCACGCTGAGCAGCACCTTCGCCCCAGTGTTGCTACTCCGGACACTACCCAGCCTCTGTTACTAAGAGACTCCGCCCCGTCAGCCGCCCTTGGCTAGCCCAATCGAGGCCGCTCCAGCCCCTCCTCCATTTCCTGCTGCGAGAACGCTCCAGAGTCACCTGAGAGAAAAGTCGAAAACGCCTCTAGCGTCTCCAACGTGCAGTTTCCAGGAGGTCGAATGAAGGCTACCCTTAGGTAAGCCCCGGCCAAGCGCGGTAACGCCGGACCCTCCTTTGGCACTCTCCTCCTAATCGCCAGTGCAGCGCAGAACAACATCTCCCAGAAGACCCCGCGGCTCAACAACTTCCTCTCAGGACGCTGTAGGCGTTTCCTTAGTAGGGAAGTGAGTTAGGTTCGCGGAGGAGGCGGGGCTGGGACTGTAAACTCGAAACCCCGTTGCACATTAAGAGATGCTGGAGCAGTTGTTTTCACTAGCCCAAGCAGACGCTGAGAAGAGTTGACCAGCCAAAAGCCATTGCCAATGCGAGTCTTGCTGTGGACCACATTGCCCAAAGGACCCAGTGGCGGCCTGTCTTTTCGCAGAAACTCAAGTTTTCGTCACGCATGGCAGGCAGTAACATTCCTGAGGTGAACGATCAAGGGCCCCTGGAGAACCTGTTCATCCCTATAGGTTCAGACCCGGGAAGGCCCGAGGTAAGGAGACCGGAGAATGGTACACCAGCGCTGGGGCCTCGGACCTGTGGAGGCGAAGCGGCCTGTAAAGGACGAGGTTGTGTGATTGTTTGCGGGAGAGAGTGTGTGGGGGAGAGATTGTGTGTGGGAGATTGGTGCACTGCGGTCGTAAGTGCAGATATGGGACCTCTGTCTTTTTGGGGTTGTGGCTCTATTGCGACTCTTGAGACTGCGATGCTGCAGAGTGCTTGCTATTACGCGGTTGTAACTGTGTCCCGTGGTGGGCGTGTGGTTGTAGCTGTGTCACCATGTGTGTAAGGGTGACCTTCTTGGTAAGTATGACTGTACCTATATGTAGCTCAGTGGTTAAAGCGCTCGGCTGCTAGCCAGAAGGTCGGCAGTTCGAGCCCACCAGCTGCTGGTGGGAGAAAGATGAGGCAGTCTGCTTTTGAAGAATCATTCTTCCTTCTTTTGATTTACAGCCCTGGACACCCTATGGGTTTCGCTATGACTCGGAATCAACTCAAGGGCAGTGGGTTTCTTTCTTTCTTTTTTTTTTTTTTTTGTGATCTTTCGAAAGTAGATCGCAGGCCTTTCCTCCGAAGTGCTGCCTCTGAGTGGATTCAACCTTTCAGTTAAGCCAACCTTTC
>NW_006922549.1:244599-265204 GCF_000298275.1 Orycteropus afer afer
AGCCCCTAGAGCCTGGCACTTTGAACTTGGACTTCTAGCCTCCCAGACTGTAAGAGAATAAACTCCTCTTTGTTCAAGCCATCCTATTTGTGGTATGTTCCTGTCAGAGTGGCACTAGGTAACCAAAACAATTGGTGAGTACCGACTGGGGACTTAAAAGCTTTCTAGCAGCCAATAAAGATGCAACTAATGGTCTCCTGTAATCAGAAGCAAAGAAGATTGAAAAAACAACAAGGGCATTTGGAAACAATCAGACCTAGGACATGATGGACCTTGAGATCAGAAGAACTAGATGGTACCTGGCCATCAATGCCAACCACTTGGGAAGGAATCAATACTGGAGATCCTGGATAGATTGGGAGGAAAAACATGGATTATAGGTTGGATGGAGTCTGGTGGGACCCCCAATAACATGGCCCTGGGATACACTTCAGGCCTGGAATAAAAGGGGTTGCTATGAGTCGGGTCCGACTCGACGGCACATAACAACAACAACAACAACAACATAGTTTAACAAATAATTATGTAGGGAATCTCCAAAGTAACACTCTCAGATCAGTCGTATCAGACTTTAAATCTTTGCCAAATTGATGGGCAACTAATGATTTGTACACATACACACACACACAGAGTTGATTCTCATTCACAATCGTTATGTTCTATAAAGTCACCACAAACGGTTAGCAAATACTGAATCGTTGCTTCTAGATTCTAGTCACAATATTTGTCTCAACTGATCAATATATAACCTTGTTTTATGTGTGTTTCACTTTAGAGATACCTTATGTGATACATACATTGTTGACTCATTAACCTTGGATTCAAGGTCAACAGTACTGTAACTCATGCGTGAGCAGAGTTGTCTAACACATTCCAGTCTTCCTGTGCTTAGGAACACAGATAGCACTTTAGCTCAATACTTGAGAGCTGTTTTAAGCAGCAAAATCATCAACAAAAGGCACAGAAATGTGAAAAACATGGTACTGAATTCAGTGTGAGATGGACACTTGCTTAATGTATGAGAGCTGAAACAACCTCAGCTGGGAATGTGTGCATCAGGCAGTTTGAGTTTTTTGCTGTTCTACACACATCTGTGAATGACTGCAAAAGTACCTCCTCAAGTGTTGATTTTGGGGTTACAAATAGACATTAGCAAGGAGGATTTCAGCTTCTTTTATTCTTTTTTTTATATTGTAATTTTGGTGAAAGTTTACAGAGCAAATTCACTTTCCATACAGTAGTTCACATACACTTTGTTGCATGACATTGACTATAATTTACCCCAATGCAACAGCTCCACTCCCACTTCCTCCCGATAGTTACCTCTTCCCTGTGTCCATCCCTCCATGCACTCCTACCCCCTGAGCTGTCTCCCTATGCATAAACAGCCCTTCTTTCTCCCATGATGGTTCTCTCCAAGAAGTGTATCTACCTCCGGTAAATGTACAGCTCATATGCCTGTCTTTGTTTGGCTGGAAGCCACAGGTGTGGGTTCAATTCCAGACCTGAAGGGCAGCTAGGAGCCATAGTCTCAATGGTTCCACCAGGCTCTATCAGAACAGCAAACCTGGTCCCCCTTCTTTTTCCCAAATGATTTTGAGTTTGGTTCCACATTGTTCTCCCTCTCTATCCAGGATCTCCTACATAGATCCCTCTCCAAGTGGTTGACAGTGGTAGGCGGGCACCATCTAGTTCTGGTCTCATAGCTGTATAGGCTGTGGGTTGCGTGGTGTACCAGTCACTAGGACTAATTGTTTCCATGAATCTTTTGTTTTCTTCATTCTTCTTTGCTCTGGACGAGCAGAGACCCATTGTTGTATCTAGATGGCTGCTTGCAAGCTTTTAAGATCCCAGTCGCTACTTGCCAAAGTAGGAGGTAGAATGTAGTATGTTATGCCAATTGAGCTTGATGTCCCCTGCGACTATGGTCCCGAGGCCACAGGTTCAACTACTCTCTCCCTCTGGGTAGCTGGCTGTGACTAAGAAGTGACTACAACCTTGACTCTTGTCAGATCTACTATACACCTGGGAATTCTTACAGAACATACAAATATATTTGTAGAACCATTGCCTGCCAACCCTGTACATGGTCTTGGGTACACTCCCACTGCATAGACATACTTAATATTTCAGACTGTCTACCCATCTATCCACGCGTATACCCATGTTTACCTTGACTGAAAATACACTACTGTATGTGTAAAAGGGTTCATCTTTTTTGTCTGTACCTCCCATGTACCTCTCTCTTGTCTTCCTCTTCCTCAGTGCCACCATGTTGATCACTCACATTTGGTACGTTGCCCTTCTCTTCAACTAAATCAATACTTTTCTCTACTTATCTAACAGTGTTCCCACCCCTCCCCTCCCACTCTTGGTAACCAACAAAGAATATTTCCTTCCATATATAAACCCTTCCTTGACTTTTACAATATTGGACTAACACAATATTTGTCCCTCTGTGATTGATTTTTTTCACTCAGCATAATGTCCTCCAAACTCCTCCATGTTATGCGTTGTTTTACAGATTCTACATTATTCTTTAGGATTGCATAGTATTTCATTGTGTGTATGTTTGGTTATCCAGTCCTCAGTTGATGGACACCTAGGTGGTTTCCACCTTTTTGCTATTTTAAATAGAACTGCGATGAACATGGGTGTGCATATGTCTGCTCTTGTCATGCCTCTCACTTCTTTAGGATATATATCTAGTAATGGAATGGGTGGGTCAAATGGTATTTCTAATTACAACTTTTTAAGGAATTGCCATACTGCTTTCCACAGTGGTTGTGTCGTTTTACAGTCCCGACCAGCAGTGTAGGAAAGTCCCAATCTCTCCACATCCTCGCCAGCATTTGTTATTTTTTGTCTCGTTTAACTTTGCTATTAGTGCTGGGGCAAGATGGTATCTCGTTGTTTTGATTTGTATCTCTCTGATGGCTAATGATCATGAACATTTCTTCATTTTTGTTGGCCACCTGAGTATCCTCTTTGGTGATGCGTCTATTCAAGTCATATGCCTTTTTTTAATTGGATTATTTGTCTTTTTGTTGTTGAGGTGTTGGAGTTTTCTATAAATTCTAGAGATAAGTCCCTTGTCAGATATGTCATTGCCAAATATTTTTTCCCAGCCTGTAGGTTCTCTTTTGGAGAAGTCTTTGGAAGCATAAAAATTTAATTTTTAGAAGGTCCCATTCATCTAGTTTCTCTTCTACTGTTTGTGCATTTTGGGTTATGCTTGGTAGTCTATTTATGCCATATATTAGGGCCCCTAAATGTGCCCCTAGTTTTTCCGTGAGGAACTTTATAGTTTCAGGTTTCACATTTCAGTCTTTGATCCATCTGGAGTTAGTTTTTGTGTATGGTGTGAGGCACAGATCATGTTTCATTTTTATGCAAATGGATATCCAGTTTTGCCAGGGCCATTTATTAAACAGACAACCTCTTCACCACTTAATGGATTTCGGCCCTTTGTCAAAGATTGTGTTGATCCTTCTAAAAGAAATTATTTGTGCAAAAGGCATGAAAGGACTGAAAATGAAATAATACAACTGAAAAAGTATCAGAAGTAATCTGGTTAAGTTGAAAAAGAAGATTCAACTTACATTGATTTCCACAATATTTACAGGATGGAAAAAGAAAATAAAACATTTGTACGGAAGTATTATTTAAAATAATACTCCAGGAAAATTTTCCAAAAATAAAAAACTTAAGTCTAGGTTATCTTTTCTCTGGGAGAAACATGTACCTAAGAAAACTGACTTCAAATAACCAACTTCAAAATACCTTAGCAAAATGACTAGACTTTAAAAATAAAACTTCTTCAGGGACTCTACAAAATATAAAAACAGAACACCTGGAAATTTTTAGATAAATGTGTGTGTGTGTGTGTGTGTGTTGTGTAATTTCAGGGCAAGGAAGTTTTATTTTATCCAGAAGCTATGAAAGGAAAGATTGTTAACTTTTTCTGTTTTTCATGGCAAGAGGTCCAAAGTAAAATAAAAATCTTACATATCAGAATTGGAAGGTAGAACAAGAACTCAGGATGGGGAGGCTGATGAACTTTTTGAGTTTGGAAGTAAGAAGACTTCATTCCGTTTATTCAGTAAAATGTTTGATCCAAATGGGTCTGCAAGGCCTTGTGCTCTTATTACATATGTGAGGCTGGTTCAGCCAAGGACAGGTCTGTTGCTTCTTGACCCAGATTAATATCACTGAGGACAGGCACTGGTTTGGCCTGAATATTTGCAGTTGAAACAGGTACTTGGATTACTCTGTCTCCTAGTCAAACTTAATTGCCCACCATCCATCTAGAAGCTCCAGTGTTGGGAAAGGGGAAGAAATGGAGAGACTTGTCCATTCTTTATAACAGGTCTTAATGTGATTATATGGGATAGATAGAGTGAGCAAGGATAGAATCAAGGAAAAGCCACTTTTAACCTGATTATTCTGGTTGTTGTGGTTCCTCAGGGCTTCCTTTGCCTTCCCTAGCTTCTGGATTCTGCTGTTTTGTTGCTGTGTGCCAATTCTGACTCATAGCAATCTCATAAGACGGAGTAGAACTGCCCCATAGAGTTTCTTAGGCTGTAATCTTTATAGGAGCAGATACAGGTCATTTCCCCCTATGGAGCAACTGGCGAGTTCAAACCACAGACCTTTTGGTTAGCAGCCAAGCGCTAGTAAAAGGACTCCTTGCCCTTTTCTTTAACAGCATGGACATATTTTATTTGTTGAATGAACCTGCTACTTGAACAAATTTTCTTAGAAAGATCAGCACAAGGCCAGTCCCCGTGAGGTGGAAATTAAACATATCCCAGATGTCCAGACTACTGTGCCACTCCATCATTTCAGACATTAATTCCTCCTCCTCCTCTCAGTAATGTCCCCCATCTTAGGGTTCTGTATTTTGCTGTAACGCCTCACAAAACTCACAGACACCCAAGAGATCCTCCCATGTAGTGGTGGTGGAGGCTAGCAGGCTGGCAAGTCCCAGGTCTGTAAGTATGTCTGGAGGATCTTCCCAGTTCTCTGGGTTTGATGAACCTCGATCAGCAGATCAGATGACAGCTGCTGTCCCAAATCCAGGGGTGAGGTGACGATGAGCCAAAACGCAGAACCAGATCAAGAGGAGGGCAGACCTTCCCAAAAGATTCATAAGTATACCCTCAAGGAAGCTAACAGTGGTGATTTGAGTTACACCCTCTAGCAAGGTGGGACTCAAGATATATCCCACCTGTGTTGCTCCAACAGCAATAACCCAAGTGGATGGCTTTAACAGTCAGCAGCTACTCAGTTGCTCATGGCAAATCCCACCACAGAGTCGATTGCCAGTCATTCTAGGGAATGACTACTACTAGCTGCCCAGCCAAGCTGACACCCGACCTTAACTACCACAGCACCCCAAACAGGCATGGATAATAGGAATTACAGTACAACACAAAATGGAGGACAGTGGCTAGAAGGGGCACATCAAGCAATTCACTGCACCTGCCCTTATTAGGCTAATTTAATGAGGTGGTAATGAAATCTTAGGTGAGAGCACATATGAAACAGCTGTGATCATTACAGGGCTATGATCCAAATCATGGTATGGGATTAGTTCTTCTGGTTTATGAGACTTTTTATGGTTTGGAATGCCAGTGATGGTATCTATTGCCAGGAAATATGTGAGAGGTAGACATCAGTAACATGATTCAATTTGAGGCTGAACAGGCAATTTAGTTACTGAGAGATCCATTAACCTTGATCCTCTTCCTTTAGTGACCCAGGAACTAGGAAAATTTATAACTGTAATGATGAGTAAGATCACCTAAGGCATAAGTTTGAAGTCATACACCCAATCCTGCCCAAACAAAATGTCTGAACTGGAAAAGATTATTCAGTAATATCTTCTGGAGAATTCTGCCACTAATAACATTATAAAATTAAAGATGTTGTGATAGTGAAGAATAAATCTTGTAACAGTCATAAATTTCAAGAAATTTATATTGTGCTGCTTTGTAAGTAGTGCTATTTTAAATTAATGTTTAACCAGTATTAAATTGTAAAAATCCAAGGAGTGTTAAAAGACTTAAAAATGGCAGAGCCCTGTCCCCCGACCCGATCCCACGTCCCCCAGGTGGCTACCCTCAATCTTCTTATTGCTTCTCTGGGCAATTTTCCTATAATTCTAATTAATATAGGCGCTTTGGTAGCGTAGTGCCTAAGGCATTTGACTGCTAACCAGAAGGCTGGCGGTTCAGACCCACCAGCCACTCCTCGGAAGGAAGATTGGACAATCATTAATATTCTTATTTTTATACTTTTAGTAGACATTTTCTAGTGAGTTCTTTGCAGATGAATGTAAATTGAGATTTCCCATACCATATTCCTCACTTCCAGTGAGGAATACAATATATTGTAATTGTTCTTTAAATCATTGCTATTTACATTCTTAAGAACCAAACTTCTTGTTGTCATTGATTCCAACACATAGCAACGTATTTAAAACCTTGCAAATATATATATGTATTTAAATTGGGATGCAAATTTACAAATCAGATTTGTTTTACATTCAACATTTCATGCACATTTGATTTCATAGCCCTGATTACTATCCCCAACCATAAAAATCTTTCTTCCCCTCTCTTCCCTGTGACTACCCTCTCCCAGTGCACTTCGTATCTATGCATTCCTATCTGTCCAGCTTTCCCTCTGTGTGAATGCTGCCCCTCTGATGTCTCATGGCTGATTGATCTAATGGGTGCATCTCCCTAGAGTAGGTGGGTACATCACCCTGGGGTAGGTTTTCTGCATGTAGGTCTTCCTGCTGTTGCACTGGGAGCCAATCCATGGAAGTCAGTCCATTTCTAGGCCTGGAGGATAACCCGGAGCCATAGCCTCACGGGTTCCGCCAATCTCTCTCCAACCAGTAATTCTGGTCATTTTTGTGTTTTTGAATTTTCTTTCCACATTTTTCCTCCCACACTATTCAGGATCTCCAGTTTTGATCCATTTCTGAGTGGTTGGCTTTGGTAGTGGGCACCATCTAGTTCTTTTGGTCTCGGTGTCATGAAAGCTGAGGTCCTTGTGGTCCATCTTACCTTTGGACTAGTTGTTTCCAGATGATTCTGATTTTTATCACTCTTTGCTCCAGAGGAAAAGAGACCAGTAGTTGCATCGTAGATGGCCACTCAAAAACTTTTAAGACCCGAGTTGCTACTTACCAAAGTAGGATGTAGAACAAGATTTTTATGTACTATGTTGTGCTAACTGAGCATGATATCCCTTGAGACTATGGTCCTGAGCCCGCAGGCCCAGTGATTCTCTCTCTCAAAGTGTTTGGTTGTCTCTGGGAAGCTACTCCAACCTTGTCTTCTGTTGCTTCTGTAATGTATGGCTAATATTGTAGCACAAGTGCATATGTACCCAGATCTATCCTTGATCTAGAGTATATTCCTGTTTGCCTACCTCCACATGACATTCTCGCCTGTCTGTGCATTTACCTGTACCTTGGTGCGTGGTGCCAGTGGTAATGCAGTATTGTACATGTAATAGGATTTGCCTTGGTTGTATATATCTTTTGGGCACATTTCTGTGTCTTTCCTTTCCCCAGTGTCACCATGCTGGTCACAGACTCTTTCCATACCACCTGTCCCCCCACCCAAATCAACATGTGACCCCCAACTAGTCTGAAATTTTCCCTCCCTTTCTGTCGCATCCCTAGCAACCACCAAAGTGAATTTCCTTCCCTGAGTAAAACTTTCCTTGACTTTTTACAATAATAGATTCATACAATATTTATCCTTTTTTGATTGACTTATTTCATTCAGCATGTTGTTGTTGTTGTTGTTGGTATGTGCCGTCGAGTCGGCCCCTACTCATAGCGACCCCTCCTTGGGTTTCCGAGGCAGTATCACTACGGAAGTAGGATTGCCCAACCTTCCTTCCGAGGAGTGGCTGGTGGGTTTGAACCGCCAGCCTTCTGGTTAGCAGTCAAGCGCCTTAGGCACTATGCTACCAGAGCTCCCTCATTCAGCATAATGTCCTCCAAATTCATCGATGTTGTGAGATGATTGATGTATTCTTCATTATTCTTTTATATTGCATAGTATTCCATTGTACCATAGCTTGATTATCCATTCATCTGTTGATGTGCATTTAGGTTGTTTCTATTTCTTTGCTATAGTGAATTGTGCTTCAGTGGTGTATGCATGTGTCTGTTCATGTCACCTTTTTAGTATATATTCCTGGTAATGGAATTACTGGGTCAAGTAGTATCTCTCCTTTCAGCCTTTTAAGGAAACACCATACCATTTTCTACAATGGTTGTACAATTTTGCAGTCCCACCACAGTGTATGAGAGTCTAATCTTTCTGCAACCTTGCCAGCATTTGTTATTTTCTGTCTTATTGAACTTTGGTATTATTGCTGTAGTGAGATAATATCTCATTGTTTAATGATCATGAGCATTTCCTCATGTGTTTGTTGGCTACCTGTATATCTTCTTTAGGGAAGTGTCTGTTCATGTCCTTTGCCCATTTTTGAATTGGATTGTTTGTCTTTTTGGTGTTGAAGTTTTCTATAAGTTTTTCAGATAAGACCCTTGTCAGTATGCCATAGCCAAATATGTTTTCCCAACCTGTAGGTTCTATTTCTACCCTTTTGAAGAAGTTGTTTGACGCACATAAGAATTTAATTTTTAAAAGGTCTCAGTCATCTAGTTTCTCTTCCACTGCCTGTCTGCATTTTGGGTTATGCTTGATAGTATATTTATACAGTAAATTAGGACCCCTTGGTGTGCCCCTATTTTATGTTTGATGAACTTTCTAGTTTTTGGTTTTACATTTAATGCTTTGATCCAACTTGAGTTTGTTTTTGTGTATGGGGTAAAGTATGGGTCTTACTTCATTTTTCTGCAAGTGGATATCCAGTTTTGCCAGCACCATTTGTTAAAGAGGGTATCTCTCCCCCATTTAATGGGTTTTGCCCATTGTCAAAGATCAGTTTTCCATAGATGGGTAGGTCTATTTCTGGGTTATCGATTTTGTTCCATTGGTCTGTCATTGTACCAATACCATGCTGTTTTGACTGCTGTGGCTGTGGTTTTGAGATCTGGGAGTGTGAGACCTCTTACTTTGTTTTTCTTCTTCAGCAGTACTTTGCTTATCTAAGGTCTCTTTCCTTTCCATATGAAATTAGTGATTATTTTTTCCATGTCCTTAAAAAATGTTGATGGAATCTAGATTGGGATTACATTGAATGTGTAGAGTGCCTTGGGTAGTATTGACATAGTCACACTATTCAGTCTTCCTATCTGTGAACATGACACATTCTTCCATTTATGTAGTTCCTGTGTACTTTCTTGTATTAGTGTTTTGTAGTTTTCTTTGTGTAAGTCTTTTGTGTCATTGGTAAGATGTGTTGTTGTTGTTGTTATGTGCCCTCGAGTCAGACCCGACTCAGCGACCCCTCCTTGGGTTTCCGAGGCAGTATAACTATGGAAGTAGATTGCCCCATCTTTCTTCCGAGGAGTGGCTGGTGGGTTTGAACCGCCAGCCTTCTGGTTAGCAGTCAAGTGCCTTAGGCACTATGCTTCCAGAGCTCCTAGGTAAGATGTATTCCTAAGTATTTTATCTTGTTGATAGCTATTGTAAATGGTATTGTTTTCCTTATTTCCTTTTCAGAGGTCTTTGTTGGTACAGAGAAATCCAGCTCATTTTTGTGTGTTGGCCTTATTATATCCTGCCACTTTGCTGAATCTTTATTCAAAAATTTATTAGTTCCAGTATTTTTTTTTTGCCGAGTATGTTGTTTTTCCATGTATAGGATCATGTTATCTGGGAACAGAGATAGCTTTACTTTGTCTTTGCCTATTTGAATGCTTTTTATTTCTCTTTCTTGTCTTATGGCCCTGGCTAGGTCTTCCAATACAGTGTTAAATAGAAGTGGTGATAGAGGGCATCCTTGTCTTCTATTCTTCTTGGCAAGGGGAATGCTTTGAGTCTTTCTTCATTAACCATAATGTTGGCTGTTGGTTTTGCATATATGCCCTTTATTGTGCTGAAGATTTTCCCTTATTTCCCTATTTTGCTGAAAGTTTTGAACAGGAATGGGTGTTGGATTTTATTGAATGCCTTTTCTGCTTCGAGTAATATGATCATATGGTTCTTTTAGGAGCTCTGGTAGCATAGTGCCTAAGGCACTTGACTGCTAACCAGAAGGCTGGCAGTTCAAACCTACCAGCCACTCCTTGGAAGGAAGATGGGGCAATCTACTTCTGTAGTGATACTGCCTCGGAAACCCAAGGAGGGGTCGCTATGAGTCAGGTCCAACTTGACGGCACATAACAACAACAACAACATGTTTTTGTTTGTTTGTTTGTTTTGTGTATGTGGTGGATTACTTTGATTGTTCTTCTTATGTTGAACCACCCTTGCATACCTGGTTTGAATCCCACTTGGTCATGATATGTTATTTTTTTGATATGTTTTTTGGATTCTGTTGGCTAGCATTTTGCTGAAGATTTTTACATCTATATTCATGAGGGAAATTGGTCTATAGTTTTCCTTTTTAGTTGTATCTTTAACTTGTTTTGGTATCAGTGTTATGCTTACTTCATAGAATGAATTTGGGAGTATTCATCATTTTCTATGTTTTAGAATAATTTGAGTAATACAGGTATCAGCTCTTCCCTGAATGTTTGGTAAAATTCTCCAATAAAGTTGTCTGGGCCAGGACATTTTTGTGGGGAGTTTTTTTTATGACCTTCTCAATTTCTCCTTTTGTTATGGGTCTGTTCAAGTATTGTGTCTCTGACTGGGTTAGTTTAAGTAGGTCTTGTGTTTCCATCTCTTTGAGGTTCTTGAATCTGTTGGAGTACAGTTTTTCATAATATTCTGTTGTTATCTTTTTTTTTCCCCCACTGGTTCTGTTGTGATGTCACCTTTTTCATTTATTATTTGTGTTATTTGCATCTTCTCTTTCTTTTCCTTTTTTTAAATTTACCAGTGGTTTGTTGATTTTGTTAATCTTTTTGAAGAACCAGTTTCTTGTTTTGTTGCTTTTCTCTATTGTTTATTTGTTTTCTGCTTCGTCTATTTCTGCTTTGATTGTTATTATTTCCTTACTTATGGATAATGTAGGTTTCTTTGTTGCTCTTTTTATAATCGTTGGAGTTGTTGAGTTAAAGTGTTGATTTGGGTTCTTTCCTCTTTTTTTGATGTGTGTATTTATTGCTATAAATTGACTTTTGAGCCCTGCTTTTGCTGTGTCACAAAAGTTTTGGTAAGTTGTAGCTTCATTCTCAGTTGTTTCTAGGAATTTTTTTACTTCAGACTTTATTTCTTCTGTTACCCAGTAGTTTTTGAGCAGTGTATTATTCAGGTTCCACATACTTGACTTTTTTTCCCTTGCTCTTCCTGTTGATTTCTAATTTTATTGTATTGTGATCTAAGAAGAAGCTTTGTAGTATTTCAGTGTTTTTGAATTTATTGAGGCTTGTTTTGTGTCCTAACATATGGTCTGTTCTGGAGAATGATCTGTGTGCACTGGAGAAAAAATGTGTATTGTCCTTTTGTTGGGTGGTGTACTCTGTATATGTCTATGAGGTCAAGTTAGTTGATTATGTTGTTGAGTTCTTCCGTATCTTTGTTTAGATTTTTTTCTAGTTGTTCTGTCACTCCCTAAAAGTGGTGTGTTGAAGTCTCCTACTATTATTGTAGAGTTGTGTTTTTCCTTTCAATTCAGTTAATATTTGTTTCATGTATCTTGGAGCTCTTTCATTGGATATATAGATATTTATTAGGGTAATGTTCTCTTGGTCAACTGACCTTTTAACATCATACAGTGTCCTTCTTTGTCTTTTATGCTGGTTTTTACCTTGAAGTCTATTTTATCAGAAACTAATATTGCTGCCCCTGGTCTTTTTTGGTTGCCATTAGCTTGATATATTGCTTCCCACCCCTTGATTTTTAATTTAGTTTTTCTTTGCATCTAAGGTGGGTATCTTGTAGGCAGCATATTGATGGCTGTTCTTTCTTATCCAGTCTGCCAGTCTATCTCTTGACTTGTGCATTTGTCCATTCACATTGAGTGCAATTAGTGATGGGTATGAATTTATTGCTGTCATTCTGTTGTGTTTTTTGTTATGTTGTTGGTGATTTCCTTGTTCCGAATATTTTTCTGTGCTAAGTTCATTTTGTTATCAAGTGTTTTTTTCTCTTTTCTTCACTGTTGTTTAGTGCTTACTAAGCCCTTGTTACAAACTCTTTCTGAGTTTTCTTAGAAGGATTGTTAGATATCTCTGTGGTTACCCTGAAGTAAATTCTTATCTCCCTACATTTGGAATAGTCTATTCCATAAAGACATCATCCTGACTTCCTCTCCATTTGGAAGTTTTGTAATTAAGACTTTTATTCCCTCTCTTTGCTTTGCTGCTGGTGTCTGGAGATTGACTCCCCTATTTCTCTATATATACTATTTTTTGTGAGCTTATTTTGAGAATCTTTTTCTGATTTGGTTTCTAGGTGGTGGTGTCAAGCAGTCTTAATTTTAATTTGTTATTCGCTGTTGTGGGTTCTTTATTGGAATGACTAGCTTTAGTATTTCATGTAGGGTTGGTCTGGTTTTCACAAATTCCCTTAATTACTGTTTATCTGAGAATGTCTTGATTTCACCCTCACATTCGAGGGACAGTTTGGCTGGATGTTATAATTCTTGGTTGGCATGGCAGTTCTTTTCCTTCAGGGATTTGTATGTGCCATCCCTTTGCCTTCTTGCCTTCATGGTTTCTGCTGATAAATCAGAGCTTAGTCTTATTGGTTGTCCGTTGTAGGTGATAATTTCATTTTTCTTGAGCTGCTCCCAAGGTTCTTTCTTTGTCTTTAGTTTTGGGAAGTTTGATAATGATACGTCTTGGTGACTTTCTCTTAGGATCTATCCTGTCCTATATGGGGTTTGTTGAGCTTCTTGGATGGATATCATTTCTTCCTTCATGATATGGGGGAGAGTTTCTGTTAGCAAGTCTTTGACAATTTTCTCAGTCGTGTTTTGTTTTGCCTCCTCTTTTATAACCTTGCAAATATTGTTCATCCAAGTACTACAGTAGGCTGCTGGCTTTTACTTTTTTTTTTTTTTTTTAACTTGAGAGTTCCATCAATGTGTTGCTATTTTTTTTTTTTTTTCCACATCTTCCATTATTTCTGTTTAAAAAATTGTAAAAGCAGGATACAGTTCTTCAATCAGGACAGCTTCTCAGCTGTGCTACAGGCATGCTTCTCCCTGGACTCCACCTCTGCTCCACTTGGGCCACTGTTATATAGTAGCTTTGCCAATAGGTGCCCAAAGAGGCACCATACTCCACCACCAAGGCTCCTGCCTGATGGCACTCAGCTTTCTTGCTCTGCAGGTGGAAAACCCGCTGTTCTGACTCCTACTCTTTGTTTGTTTGTTTGTTTGTTTGTTTCTGCACCCTCTGCTGCTGACATCTCTCTGCTGTCTCAGCGCAGAGGTCTTGGGTCCAAGGACATGCTCAACCACCAGCTCTTATCTCTTGGTGGCAGTGAAATCCCCCTTTTCTGCCTCTGGGATGGCTCATTTTAAGCTTAGCAGAATTGCAAAACTGAGCAATCCCCATGTTAGCATGGTTCCATATATCTTATTTGGATGGTCCCACCCCCACAAGGGTGCCATGTGTCTTGTTTTCTTTATCAGCAAGCTATCCAATCCCCTTGGTGGGCCACAGTCACCTTACATTTGTGTAGTTTGAATCAGTCATCTAGAGGGATTCACGAAAACCATGACTAGAAGAGCCAAATAATCACTGCACTACATTTGGGTCTTAAAAGGAAAAACAGAAGGAAGAAAGAACTCACATTAATGAAGACTTTACTGTGTGGCAGGTATTAAGCTGAATTTGCTGTTTCATCTTATTGGAAAAGTACTCTATTTGTACATTTCTAGGTATGTATCTCTGTACGCAGACTTAAATCTTTGCTGATGTAAGAGAAACCTGTTATTGTTGTTGTTATATGCCTTTGAGTTGAACCTGACTCATAGCGACCCCCCCTTGCGTTTCTGAGGAGGTATTACTGTGGAAGTAGATTGCCCAACCTTCCTTCCGAAGAGTAGCTGGTGGGTTTGAACCACCAGTAGCAGTCAAATGCCTTCACCATTATGCTACCAGAGCTCCTCCTAAGAGAATTCTAGCACCTTCAATTTGCTCACTAATTTTTGTTTTCTGCAGAGCCTGCCACTACCTCCTCTAATACCATTTTTTTCTTCTCTCTTTCCATTGTGAAGCATGTTTGTTGCTTCAAGGGTTAATGATGTTCTGGGATGTGTCCATAGACTTCTCTCTGCAGGAATGGGAATGCCTGGACTCTGATCAGATGAATTTATACAGAGATGTGATGTTGGAGAATTACAGCAACCTGGTTTCAGTGGGTAAGGATAACTGTTCCCCCTAAATTTAGAGTCAGCCCTCAGGAACATCTCTTTCATTGTGAGTTACTCGTTTCAGTAGCCAACTGAATTCCCGCTCCCTGTTCCCAAAAGAATGGTTTGAATAGAAGAGTTGTTTGGATTTGAATAGAAGAGTTGTTAATGGGCAGCTCCAATTGGCTACAGCTAAAGCTTTACCTTCTCCATCTTTTTGTGGTCCTTCCTATAGGGACATCTTTTCTTTGATCATCAAGGGAGTGGATCTCAGTTCTGGGAGAACACCCACAGCGTAACAATGTCTCATGTCTTTCTTGCAAGCAGGACTTTCCAGTTCTAAACCAGCTGTGATCTCCTTATTGGAACAAGGAAAAGAGCCCTGGATGATTGACAGAGAACTGACAAGAGGCTTGTGTTTGGGTAAGTGAAGGGTGATCTGGCACAAAATGGGGCACTTGAGAGAGAACACCATGTAGACGTTATCCAGAAATTTCCCTCAAAGTCCCAAGGCCTCTTCCATATGAGCGTTCGTGCTTTTTTTCTCTTTTACTTCCTCTAAATTTCAGCACAGCAAGTGCATTCCTTCTTCATATCTAAGCCAATTAGTCTATCTACATTTTAGATTTCATTCCTTTTTAGGATTTTCTGTATTTAGACTTGTGTAGGAAGTAGGTATTTCTACCCATTCTCCCCAAAAGAATTGCATATGTGTAAATGCAAAAGAATCGCATATGTGTGTGTTTGTATTTTCTTTTACTGTCCCTGTCATGGTTTTTACTTTAGCTACTTGCCAATTGTTTAACTTCTTTGACAAATTTGTTTTGGATTTAGCAGTTCCTTCTTTCCTTTATCTAATATTTGATTAATTTTTTTACTTTAAAAAAAATTCAAATGTAATATACATATAGAAAACTACCCATGATTGTGATTGAACAGTGTGGTAAATTATGCAAAGTGAATATGCTCATATAACCACCATTCGGGACAAGAAATAGAACATTACTAGCATCTCATAACCCCTCTGTGCCCTTCCCAGTCACTACACACTTTGCTCTTCCCAGAATAACCACTTTCCTGATTTCTAACGCCATGGATTAGTTTTACCTGTTTTTGAACTTTATATAAATGAAATTATACAGTATATGTTCTTTGGCTTTTGGTTTTTTTGTTCAACATTATATATGTAAGATACATTCATGGTACTGCTATACCTGATGTTGTGCGCCTTTCTCATAATCCTTGCTATATTTCAGCCCATTGTTGCACCCACTGTGTCAATCTATCTCACTGAGGGCCTTCCCCTTTTTCGCTGACCCTCTACTTTACTAAGCATGATATCCTTCTCCAGAGAATGGTCCCTTCTGGCAACATGGCTAAAGTAAGTGAGATGGAAGTCTGGCCATTATCACGTCCAAGGAGAATTCTAGTTGCACTTCTTCCAGGACAGATTTGTTAGTTCTTCTGGCAATTCATGGTACTTTCAGTATTCTTTGCCAACACCACAACTCAAAAACATCAACTCTTCTTCGGTCTTCCTTATTCATTGTCCAGTTTTCACATGCACATGAAGTGATTAAAAATACCATGGCTAGCATTAGGTGCACCTTAGTCTTCAAAGAGACATCATTGCTCTTTAGCACTTTAAAAGGGTCTACATTCTATTGGATTATTTTTCCTTGGAATGAGCACAGATATGGATCTCTTGCAGTCAGTTGACCAGGTAGCTGTCTTCCAGATTTCTTGGCATAGATGAGTAAGTGCCTCTAGTGCTACATCTCTTTGTTGAAACATCTCCTGGCACAGGACTAGGCAGTGTTTCATTCTGTTGTACAAAGAATTGCTATGGATTGGAGCCAACTCAACAGTACCTAACAACAACATTCCATCAATTCCCGGAGTCTTGTTTTTTGCCAGTTCCTTCAGTGCAGCTTGAACTTCTTTCAATACCATTGGTTTCCGATCATATGTTACCTCCTGAAATAGTTGGACATTGACCAATTCTTTTTGGTACAGTGACTCTGTGTATTTCTTCCATCTTCTTTTGATATTTCCTGCATTATTCAATATTTTGCCCATAGAATCTTTCAGTATTGCAACTCGAGACTTGAATTTTTCCTTCAGTTCTTTCAGCTTGAGAAGTGCCAAGTATGTTCTTCACTTCTAGTATTGTAATGCCAGGTCATTGCACATTTCATTATACTACTTTGCTTTGTCTTCTTGACCTGCACTTTAAAATCTTCTGTTCAGTTCTTTTATCTCATTATTTCTTCTATTTGGTTTAGCTACTCTCCATCCAAAAGCAAGTTTCCAAGTCTCTTCTGACATCCATTTTGGTTTTTTCTTCCTTTCCTGTCTTTACTGACCTTTTGCTTTCTTCATGTATGATGTTCTTGAGGTCATCCAACAGTTCATCTTGTTTTTGGTCATTGGGTTTCAGCACATCAAATCTGTTCTTCAGATGATTTCTAAATTCAGGTGGGATGTAATCTGGGTCATATTTTTGGTCTCATGGTGTGGTAGTTAAGGTTGTGGTCAGCTTGGCTGGGCCTGGTTTTGAGTGGCTGGGCAGCTGGATGTAGTTACCCCCCACAGTGAGATTGGTAATCAACTCCATGGTGGAATCTATTGGAGCAGCTGTGTCGCTGCTTTAAGGATGTGGCCTGCTTCTAGTATGTAAGAAGTTGTTGTTCAGCAGACTGCCCTCTTGTCTGCTGATCTTGAGACTGTTAAAGGACTTGAATCAATGGCCTATTGTATGGTTGGTAATATCGGGACTGTGACTTTTTAGGGAGCTCTGGTGGCATATTGCCTAAGGCATTTGACTGCTAACCAGAAGGCTGGTGGTTCACACCCACCAGCCACTCCTCGGAAGGAAGATTGGGCAATCTACTTCTTTAGAAATACCACCTCGGAAACCCAAGGAGGGGTTGCTATGAGTTGGGACTGATTTGATGGCATTGAGTTTGGTTGGGTTATTTTTTGTGCCTTTTTACTTGTTGACCTTGGGCTTGTTAGCCTCAACAGCCAGCAGCTGCCTGAGGGAAGAGACATGTCTAACTGCAGTGGGCTGGGAGCAAGAAGTCGAGCTGAAGACCAAGGTCTTCACCCAGCCCCTAGACCTGGCACTTTGAAGTCAGGCTTCTAACCTCTGTAAACTGTAAGGGAATAAACTCCTATTTGTTCAAGCCATCCATTTGTGGAATTTTCTGTTAGAGCAACATGAAGTAACCAAAACACATGGACTTGTTTTCATTGTCTTCAGCTACAACTTGAACTTGTGTATAAGCAGTTGATGTCTGTTCCACAGTTAGCTCTTGGTCTTGTTTTGACTGATGACATTGAGCTTCTCCATCACCTCTTTCCAAAGATGCAGTCACTTGGATTTCTGTCTGTTCTATCTGGCAAGGTCCACGTGGATAGCCACCATTTATATTGTTGAACAAAGTTATTTGCAACAAATAAGTCATTAGTCTTGCAGAATTCTGTCGTTCGATCTCCAACATCATGTGGATCACCAAGTCCATATTTTCCAACTACTGATGATTTTTGTTTCCAGCTTTCACATTCCGATCACTAGTAATGATGAATACATCATGATTGCATGTTTTGTCAATTTCATACTGCAGAAATTGGTAGAAATCTTCGATTTCTGTATCTTTGGCTTTAGTGGTTGTTGTATAAATTTGAATAATAGCAGGAAGTGGGAAGAAGCCAGGGCCGACAGCCAGAGCCAGGAAAGGGGAGGGAGAGCCCCCACCCAAGGCAGGAAGTGGGAAGAAGCCAGGGACGATTGCCAGATCCAGGTAAGGGGAGGGAGAGCTCTTGCCCAAGGCAGGAAGCAGGAAGAAGCCAGGGCCAATGGCCAGATCCAGGTAAGGGGAGGGAGAGCCCCCACCCAAGGCAGGAAATGAAAAGCAGCCAAGGCTGACAGCCAGATCTAGGTAGGGGGAGGCAGAGCCCCGACCCAAGGGAGGAACCAGGAAGAAGCCAGAGCCAAAGTCTGGATCTAGGGAAGGGGAGGGAGAATCCCCACCCAGGTAGGAAGTGGGAAGCCAAGGCTGACAGCCGGAACAGGTAGAGGGAAGGCCAGGAAGTGGCTGGAGAGATTTGGAACAGCTAAGGGAGATGAACTTGTCTGTCAGTGATGTTTTTTTATTTATATTTAATTGTCTGTGATGTTTTTATATTTAATGGGTGATTATATTTTGGAGTGACTTGCCCATGATTTTTGTTTTCTTTGGATTTTTTCTAAGTAAGCAGGGTACTGTGCTCCTCTGTTGGCAGCACTTATACACTCACCACCTGTGTCCATTCCTATTGTCAGCCTCCCATATGTCTTTGCCGTCCTTGGTAAATAGAACCTATTCTTAAGTCCCTGGAATCTAGATGAGAATGCTGTCACTTTAGAATCCAGTATGGCCACCACTTGTAAATATTCAAAATAGCTGTACCTTTGGTCACTTTAAATATCCTAAATGGCTGCCTCTTGTAAACAGTCAAAATGGCTGCACCCTCAGTCACTTTAAATATCCAGAATGGCTACTACTTGTAAATAATCAAAATGGCTGCGCACTCTGGACAGTGGAAAGTCCACAGCTCTGGTTGTCTCCCTCCCTGCTGTTTCCCTTCCTAGTCACAGGCCACCAGCACAGTTGTCCCTGCAGCCTTTGGTGACCAGGGCTGATCTTTAGGTCAATTCTCAGGTCCCAACAACACTTGGAAATATTCAGGCTGTTGGTTCTGTCAGAGTAGCTGACAGTCCTCTGCTCTGACTGTCTCTGTACTCATGTTTTCATTCAGGTTTTTCCACTAGTTGGTGCTGAATCCACTTCTGTATACTTCCTTTCAAACCTCAGAGTTCAAGGATTATTCTGTATCTCTGCCAATTGGTTTCTCTTTTCTTTGTTGAAGAGGGTCTGTGTAGCTTGTCTGCCTATTCCACCATTTTACTGGAAGTGCAAATTCATGTTTTTTGCCTTAGGTTTGTGCTTTGAGAATTTTATTTACTTGCCTATTTCATGAATATTTCTCCTATGTTTTCTTCTATAAACTGTAGGTTACTCTTCATATTATGTATTTAATCAATTTGGAGTAAATGTGTTAAGTGGCATAGTGAACCAATTTTCCCTCTGCCATCCATTAAAAATTGGTTTGCTTCATTAATTTCTGAACAACACTATTGAATAAGGAATCCTGCTATATTCATTGGTATATAGCACTTAGTTCTCTTCCTTTGATACAGTTGTCTGGATTTATGCTAATATCAGAATGTTTTTATTTTTCAGTCTTTAAGTATTTCTTAATATGTGGAAAAGCAAGCCCGCTTTGACTCTTGTTTTTCATATCCAAGATTGACTTAACTTGTGATATACTTTTATTCTTGCATATAAAATTTTAGAATAAATTTAGTGAGTCATTAAAAAATATCCAACTTGTGTTTGGATTGGGATCACTTTGAATTCATAGAGTAATTTTGACAGAATTTTCCATAGCAATCTTTTCTTCTTAAATATTTTCTATATTTTTAAATCATGAGTGTGATACACACACACATATGACTCTTGTATTTATGTAGTTTTTAAATTTAATTTGCTAGATGAATATTGCTGATGTAGAAAAATAACAATTTTGTAAGTTGATTTTGTATCAAACAGCTTCACTGAATTTTACTAGTTCTAATAGTTTCTTTTTTCTTTTTTTATTCTGTTGGTTTTTCTGGGTAGATCATCATCTTATTAGCTTATAATTAGATTTATCTCTTTATAGTCTTCATAATTCTTTTTTTTAAGAAAATTTTTATTGTGATTTGGGTGAAATTTTACAGAGCAAATTCATTTACATCCAGCAGTTTCTACACGTTTTGTCTCATGACATTGACTACAATTACCCACAGCTCTTTTCCCACTTCCTCCCCATAGTTACCTCTTCCCTGTGACCTTCCCTCCCATGTACTCCTGTCCCAAGTTGTCTCTCTGTGCAAACACTGTCCTTTTGTTCTCCCATGACTGATCACTCCAAGGACTGTATCTACCTGATGTAAATGTTCATCCCAGATGCCTGTCTATTGTTGGTTGGAAGCCACAGAAGTAAGTTCAATTCCAGACATGAAGGGTGGCTAGGAGCTACAGTCTCAGGGGTCTATCAGGCTTTATCAGACCAGCAAACTTGGTCTTTTTTTTTTTTTTTTTTT
>NW_006922549.1:267114-270694 GCF_000298275.1 Orycteropus afer afer
TGTCTACTCGAGCTGCTCTTTGAAATCTTCTGTTCAGCTCTTTTACCTTTTCATTCCTTCCATTTGCTTTAGCTATTCTCCGCTCAAGGGCAAGGTTCAGGGTCTCTTCTGTCATCCACTTTGGTCTTCTCTTCTTTTCTTGTCTTTTTAGTGATCTCTTGCTTTCTTCATGGATAATGTTCACAAAGCAAATTTATCTTCCATACAGCAGTTCACATACACATTGTCTCATGACATTGACTGTAATCTCCCACAGTGCAACAGTTCTCCCACTTCCTCCCCATAGCTACCTCTCCATGTGTCTTTCCCTCCCATGCACTCCTGCCCCCAAGCTGTCTCCCTGTGCATACAGAGCCCTTCTATTCTCCCATGATTGATCTCTCTGAAGAGTGTATCTACCTAATGTAAGTGTTTAGCTCTTATGCCTGGTCTTTTGTTGGGCAGGAGGCCACAGGAGTGGGTTCAATTCCAGATCTTAGGGGCAGCTAGGGGCCATAGTCTCAGGAGTTCCATCAGGGTCTATCAGACCAGGAAACCAGGTCCCCTCTCCCTTTTTTTTTTTAATGATTTTGAGTTTTTTGCCACATTATTCTCTGACTCTATCCAGGATCTCTTGCACCCATCCCCCTCTGAGTGGTTGACATTTGTAGCTAGGCACCACCTAGTTTTTTTGGTCTCATGGTCATATAGGCTGAGGACCAGTCACTTGGACTAACTGTCTTCATGCCTCTTGGTTTTCTTCATTCTTCTTTGCTCTGGATGAGGAGAGACCCATCGTTGAATCTAGATGGTCACTTGCAAGCATTTCACATCCCAGTTGCTATTCACCAAAGTGGGATGTGGAACAATGTTTTTGTGTAGTATGTTATGCCATTTGAACTTAATATCCCTTATGACCATGGTCCAGAGCCTATAGGTCCAACTGCTTGCTCCCTCCAGGTAGCTGGCTGTGGCCAAGAAACCACTCAAACTTACCCTTTGTCAGCATGACTATACACCTGACATTCTTACAGCACATACAAATATGCATGTAGAAACATTGTCTCCCCATGGTCACGGGCACATTCCCCTTTGCCTAGACATACCTGATCATTCTGCCTGTCCACCTATCTATCCACCTCTAGATCAATGCTTGCCATCACTGACAATGCAGTACTGTATGTGCAAAAGGGTTCATCTTTGTTGTCTGTACCTCCCGTGTACCTCTCTGTCTTCCTCTTCCTCAGTGCCCCTATCACTCACATTTGGTACGTTGTCCTTCTCTTTACCCAAATCAACACTTGTCTCTACCTGTCTACCAGTGTTCCTTCCCCTCCCTTACCACCTCTGGTAACCAAAAAAGAAAAATTCCTTCCGTATATAAAGCTTTCCTTGATTTTTTTTTTGATTACAGACTAATACAGTATTTGTTCTTCTGTGATTGACTTTTTTCACTCAGCATAATGTCCTCCCATTCATCCACATTATGTGGTGTTTTACAGATTCTACACTATTCTTTAGGGTTGCATGTTGTTGTTGTTGTTGTGTGCCATCAAGTCGGACCCAACTCATAGCGACCCTTCCTTGGGTTTCCGAGGCAGTATCACTACGGAAGTAGATTGCCCCATCTTCCTTCTGAGGAGTGGCTGGTGGGTTTGAACCCCCAGCCTTCTGGTTAGCAGTCAAGTGCCTTAGCCACTATGCTACCAGAGCTCCCTTAGGGTTGCATAGTATTCCATTATGTGTATGTACCATAGTTTGGTTACCCATTCTGTTGATGGGCACCTGGGTTGTTTCCATCTTTTCGCTATTGTAAATAGTGCTGCAGTGAACATGGGTGTGCATATATCTGTTCTTCTCCTGGCTCTCACTTCTTTAGTATATATACCTAGTAATGGAATTGCTGGGTCAAATGCTATTTCTAATTCCAACTTTTTAAGGAGTCATCATACTGCTTTCCACAGTGGTTGTGTCATTTTACAGTCCCACCAATGGTGTATGTGAGTTCCAATCTCTCCACATCCTCACCAGCATTTGTTATTTTCTGTGTTGAACTTTGCTACGAATACTGGGGCAAGATGGTATCTCACTGCTGTTTTGATTTGCATCTCTCCAATGGCTACTGATCATGAACATTTCTTCATGTGTTTCTTGGCCATCTCAATATCCTCTTTGATGAAGTGTCTATTCATGTCTTCTGCCTGTTTTTTAATTGGATTGTTTGTCTTTTTGTTGTTGACATGTTTGAATTTTCTGTAAATTTTAAAGATAAGTCCCTTGTCAGACATGTCATTACCAAATATTTGTTCCCAATGTGTAGGTTCTCTTTTTGTTCTTTTGGAGAAGTCTTTTGAAGCATATAAAAATTTAATTTTTAGAAGGCCTCATTCATCTAGTTTATCTTCTGCTGTTTGAGCATTTTGGGTTATGCTTGACAGTCTGTTTATGCCATAAATTAGGGCCCCTATGTTTGCCGCTATTTTTTCCTTGAGGAACTTTATAGTTTTGGGTTTCACATTTGAGTCTTTGATCCATGTAGAGTTAGTTTTTGTGTATAGTGAGAAGTATAGACCTTGTTTCATTTTTCTGCAAATGGATATCCAGTTTTGCTAGGACCATTTGTTAAAGAGACAATCTCTTCCCCATTTAATGGATTTCAGTCTTTGTGAAAAATAAGCTTGGTGTTAGTTCTTCTCTAAATGTTTGGTGGAATTTTCCAGTGAAACTGTCTGGTTCAGGTCTTTTTTTTTTTTTTAATGGTAATTTTTTTATGACCTGTTCAATTTCTTCTGTTACAGGTCAGTTCATATTTTCCACCTCAGTCTGTGTTTGTTTGGTTAAGTTTATGTTAGTTTAGGTATGCTTCTAGAAAACTGTCCATTTCTTCTACATTTTCAAATTTATTGGAGTACACTTCTTCATAATATCCTGATATTATCCTTTATATTTCAGTTGGTTCTGTTGTAACATCCCCCAATTAATTTCTTGTGCATGTTATTTGTATTCTCTCCCTCTTTTCCTTTGTTAAATTTGCCAGTGGTCTGTCAATTTTATTAATCTTTTCAAAAAACCATCTTTTCATCTTGTTGATTTTTTCTATTGCCTTTCTATTTCCTGTTTCATTTATTTCTGCTCAGATTTTTATTATTTCTTTTCTTCTGGTGACTGTAGGCTTTTTTTGCTGTTCTTTTGTACTTTTTGGAGATGTTGATTTTGGCTCTTTCTTCTTTTTTAATGTGTGCATTTATTGCAATAAATTGGCAACTGACCACTGCTTTTGTTGTGTCCCAAAGATTTTGGTATGTTGTGTTTTCTTCCCATGTGATTCAAAGAATTTTTTTTTTTTTGAGGGATGAAGGGACAGTTTTTTTTTGTTTTGTTTTTTTTTGTTTTGTTTTTTTATTGTGATTTGGGTGAAGATTCAGAGCAAATTCACTTTCCATACAGCAATTCACATATACTTTGTCTCATGTCATTGACCACAGTTTACCACAATGCAACAGCTTCCCTCCCACTTCCTCGCCATAGTTACCTCTTCCCAGTGTCCATCCCTCCATACTCTCCTGCCCCCTGAGCTGTCTTCCTGTGCATAAACAGCCCT
>NW_006922549.1:271014-288872 GCF_000298275.1 Orycteropus afer afer
TCGCTAGGACTAATTGTTTCCATGAATTTTGGGTTTCTTCATTCTTCTTTGCTCTTGATGAGAAGAGACCCATCATTGCATCTAAATGGCAGCTTGCTAGCTTTTAAGATCCCAGTCGCTACTTGCCAAAGTAGGAGGTGGAACAATGTTTTGTATAGTATATTATGCCAATTGCGCTTGATGTCCCCTGCGACTATGGTCCCAAGCCCACAGGTTCAACAACTCGGTCCCTCTGAGTAGCTGGCTATGACTAAGCCGTGAGATTTAAAGAATTTTTTAATTTCACTTTTTATTTCTTCTATTACCAGTCATATTTAAGGAGGGTGTTATTCAGTTTCCATGTGGTTTGGTCTTTCTCCATCAGTCACTATTGTTGATTTCTAATTTTATAGCACTGTGATCTGAGAATATGCTTTGTAGTATTCCAGTGTTTTTAAATGTATTAATGTTTGGTTTGTGGCCTATCATATGGTCTATCCTGGAGAATGTTCCATGTCCACTGCATAGCAATGTATATTGTGGTGTTGGGTGAAGTGTGCTGTAGATGTCTGTAAGGTCAAGTTGAGAAATTGTATTGTTTAGTTCTTTGCATCTTTGTTGAGTTTCTTTCCAGTTCTATCTTTGATTGAAAGTAGTGTATTAAAGTCTCCTATTGTGACAATTGAGTTATCCATTTGTCTTTTCAGTTCTGTTAAAGTCTGAATTGTGTATTTTGGGGCTTTTTCATTGAAGGCATAGATATTTATTGTTCCATCCTTTAATCATTATATAATGCCCTTCTTTGTCTCTTACAGTGGTTTTTGTCTTAAAGGCAATGTTATCAGAAATTAACATTGGCACTCCTGCTCTTTTTTAATTGCCATTTGCTTGATACATCTTTTTCCAGCCTTTGATTTTTAGTCTATTTTTGTCCTTGTCTCTAAGGTGTGTCCCTTGTAGACAGCATATTGATGCCTTATGTTTTCTTACCCATTCTTCAAGTCTCCGTCTCTTGAGTGGTGTATTTAATCCATTGACTTTCAGTGTAATTATTGACAAGTATGAATTTGTTGCTGTCATTTTCTGAATTTTTTTTTGTGCCCTTGCTGATTTCTTTGTTCCATATAAATTTTTATGCTTAGCTCATTTTGTTTCTGAATCATGTTACCATTTCCTTTGTTACTATTGTTTTAGTATTTGCTAAATATTTGTGCTTGTCCTCTTTTTATTTTGAGGTTACCCTATGATTTACAGTTTTCTTCCCAAGTTTAGAACAGTCCGTTCTATCTTGCAATTGTCGTGACTTCCTCACCATTTAGAAGTTGTGTAATTACACAATTTTTTCTCTCTTTTTGGTTTGTACTTGCATTTATTTGCCAATTGATGTCTCTGGTTCCCTGTTTATAATTTCTGCTTATCTGGAAATGTCCTAATTTCACCATCATATTTGAGGGACAATTTTGCTGGGTAAATAATTCTTGTTTGGAGTTCTTTTCTTTCAGGGTTTAATATATACCATCCCACTGCCTTCTCACCTGTACGGTTTCTGCCGTGAAGTCAGAGCTTAGTCTTATTGGTTGCCCTTTGTAGGTAACATTTTCTTTTTCCAGTGCTGCTTTCAGGATTCTTTGTCTTTGGTTTTGGTGAATTTGATGATGATATATCTTGGTGATTTTCTTTTGGGGTCTGTCCTGTTTGGGGTTTGTGGGAATTCTTGAATGGATATAATCTCATCTTTCATCATAATAGGGATATTCTCTTCTAACAAATCTTTGACAGTTTTCTCTGTGGGTTTATTTGTCTCTTCCTGTTCTGGAATTCTGATTACACATAGGTTATTTCTTTTGATGGTATCCAATATGAATCTTAGGCTTTTTTCATTTTGTTTTGATCTTTTTTGTGATTGTTCCCTTTCCAAATAATTATTGAGGTATTAGTCTGCAGTCTCATTAATTCTATCCTCCATTGATTCAATTTTCCTCCTTTGGCCATTCATTATGTTCTATTTCTGAAAATTTAGTATTAATCTTCTGTATTTCTATCTGTATATTATGTATTATTTCTAATTTTTCATTTATTTTGTCATTTTCTTCTGAAATTGTTCTAGGGTTTTGTCTGTGTTTTCCTTAGTTTTGTCAGTGTTGTCCATGATCTGGCTCTCATTCTGTTGAAGGTACCTAAATATAATTCTTTGGAATTCCTTATCAGGGAGCTCCAATGCTGCTTATTCCTTGGGGATGTGTTCTGGATCTTTATCCTTGTCCCTTGTTTCCACTGCTTTATCTTGCTTCTTTGTGTGGACTGTGATGGTTGTTGTCTTTTGAGACATTTTGACACTTGTATTTATATTTAATTGGTGATTATATATTGGAGTGATTCACCCAAGATTTTTCTTTTATTTGTGTTGTTTAGATGTATCTGAGAAAGCAGGGTGCTGTGCTTGTCTGTTCTCTAATTGGCAGCACTTATGCACTTACTATCTGTCTCCTGGTGTGTGTGATAGAAAATGAGAGTGGGTGCACAGATCTCTGTTAGCTGTTTGTGAAGAGTAAGGAGTCAGTCAGGCTCCTATTGGCTATCATGTGGTATTTGCCAGTTGTTGCAGAAGCAAGTGGTGGCCCTCACTCAGTAGATGGGGTGCAGGAAGTGCAGATATAGTTGGATCATATCAACACATTTGCTGTCTCCCACTCAATTAGACAAAAACTACAATCAAAAAAACCACCAAAAAGTAAAAGCAAGGAAAAAAATACACACTGCATAAATATACAGGATAATCACCAAAAAGAGAAAAAAACAAAAAGGAGGAAAAACAAATGAGATAAAATATTTAAAGAAATACTTTAAAGTTCAGAAGACATATAATTAGAAAAAGAGCAAACAAAAAAAGCAACCCACAGTCTCTGGGGAGAGGAGAATATAAAAATAGAGCTAGACTAAGTGGTAATGAGGGAAAATGCAAAAAGAAAAACAAAGGATGGCAAGGACCCCAGAAAGAAAACAATGAGTACCAGGAAAGGGAAGAGAAAAAAAGCCCAAAACTAAAATCTGAGAAGAGAAAAAGAATAAAAAGAAAAAGAAAGATAAACAAGCAAACAAACAAGAATAACTTAAAAGCAAAGAAATATCGAAAAAAGAAAACAAAAAACAAATCTGGGGTTGGGGACAAGGTAGGGCACCCAAGCACTGTCAGAGCACACAGACTGGCATGGAATTCCTGCCGACCCAGAAGGTGGGTGGAGGTGAAGGATGGCTGTACCTCCATTTACCAAGAGGTTTTGGGATGTTAGAGTAATGAGGGGAATATCACGTCTTTCCAGTTGCTAACAATTGTCCAGTATGTCCATGCTGTCCTCGGCAAGTAGAACGTATTCTTAGGTGCCTGGGATATGAACAAGAATGCTGTCACTTTAAATACCCAAAATGGCTGGCACTTTTAAACATTCAGAATGACTGTGCCCTCTAGACAGCCAAGAGTCCACAGCTGCTTGTCTCCTTCTTTGCGGTTTCCCATTTTAGTCATGAGCCACTAGTGCAGTCGTCCATGCAGCCCTTGGCAAGCAGGGCCAATTTTTAGGTTAATTCTCAGTTCCTAATGCCACTTAAAAGGAGTTCTGGTCGTGTAGTGCCTAAGGCATTTGACTGCTAACCAGAAGGCTGGCGGTTCAAACCCACCAGCCACTCCACAGAAGGAAGACTGGGCAATCTACTTCCATAAAGGTTCACCACCTTGGAAACACAAAGTGGATCACTGTGAGTCAATATCAACTTGAGGACAATGGCAGTGAGTTTGGTTTTTGTAACACCACATTGAAATATTCAAACTGCCCTTGCTGTCAGGATAGCTGACAGTCCACAGCTCTGTTTGTCTCTTTATTCACTGTTTTCATTCAGGTTCCTCTACTAGTTGGTGTTTAATCCAGTTTAATCCACTTGCGTATCCTTCCTTTCAAAACTCAGGGCTCCAGGATTATCTTCTGTATCTGGGTCAGTTGGTTTCTCTTTTCCTTGTTGAAGAGGGTCTGTGTAGTTTGTCACCTATTCCACCATCTTACTAGAAGTCCTATAATCTTCATAATTCTTAATTCCTTGCTTATAAAGTTCGCCAGGATTTCTGAGATGGTTTCAATGGGTAGCAGTGATAGTGGGCATCTGATTCTTTTTTCCCATCTTATGTTCACTACAGTTCTTACAACTTTTCCCAAGATACAGATGTTACATTGCAGTGCCTAATTTGCTAAGTTATCAAAAATAGATGTTAATCATATCATGCAACTTTCCTTTATTTTTTTATTTGATTATGCCAGTTTTGTGGTCTTATTTCACAGCAGATCCACACTTAGGTATATGCCTGTTTTGGCTTTTGAGTTCATGTTCCCATGTTCCTATCTTGTCTGCAGTGTGCCTCAGGAAAGGTTGAAACCTAGGCCCTGATCTGCATATCTCCAGGTAGATTTAAAAAACAGGAGAACATTAACTCAGAGTATACAGCGTTACAGATCCACTTCTGATCACTCTTGTTTGCTGCTACCCCACCAGGCAGCTATTCTCATCAGGATGTCATCTTTCTACATTTACAAAGAAGCAGCCAATGCAGGAAATGGTTTCTCCCCTTATTGTAATCTACCAGCTCTGGAGTTTTAAGTAGTCCAGGAGATGGAGGAGTTTATTTTCTTATAGTCTTGGAGGCTAGAAGTCCCAAGGTCAAAGTGCCAGGCTCTCGGGGCTGGGTGAAATTCCCTCAACCTTGGGCTTCAGCTCAGCTTCCTGCTCCTGGCCCACTGAAGCTGGAGGTGTTTCTTAATTCAGACAGCTGCTGACTGCTGAGACTGACAAACCCATGTCGACAAGTAAAAAGGCACAGTCCCAATATTGCCAAACAACAGGACCGGCTAATAATTCAAGTCTAGAAAAAGTCCCAAGATCGGCAGGGCATGGCAGGCTGCTGAAGAACAACTTTGCTTACATGCAGGGTTCAAACATGCCAAAAAGCTAGAGACCTTCCTCAAAGCTACTTCTTATATACTGGAAGCAGCCTACATCCCTAAAGCAGGTATTCAACTGCTCCAGTAGACAGCATTATGGAATTGATTGCCAATCTCACCCTGGGGAATAACTACATTCAGCTGCCCAGCCAGTTAACCAGGTCCAGCCAAGTTGACACACAGCCTTAACTACCACACCAGTCTTCTTAGGATCAAATTGGGGTATGATAATAGGGTCTCATCATTTCAGTATTTGCACTTTTTGTTGATCCTTTGCTTTTAGTTCAGTACCCACACCCATCGCTATGCTGGGTGTTCCTGAGTCAAGATTCTCTCTGGTTCCATTTTTCTATATTTCTAGTCTTCTGTGAAGATTTCAAAGGGTGGCTTGAGAAGACAGAGTAAAGTATGAAAATGAAATATGCAAAGACATGGAATTAGAAAACTAAAAGGGAAGAATGTATACAGCATTTCTCAAGCTGAAAGAGCTGAAGAAAAATACAAGCCTCGAGTTGCAATATTGAAGGATTCTATGGGCAAAATACTGAACAATGTAGGAAGCATCTGAAGAAAATGGAAGAAATACAGAGTCCCCATACCAAAAAGAAATTGTCAACATTCAGCCATTTCAGGAGGTAGCGTATGATCAAGAACAAATGAAACTGAAAGATGAGGTAAAAGCTGCACTGAAGGAATTGATGAAAAACAAGGGTCCGGGAATTGATGAAAGACTCAATGAGATGCATCAACAATGGATGCAACACTGGAGGTACCTACTCAATTATATTAAGAAATTTGGGAGACAGCTATTATCTGGTCAGCTGAGTGGAAGAGATTCATATTTATGTCCATTCCATAGAAGGGTGATCCAACATAATGCCAAAATTATCAGCCTGTATCTTTAACATCACACACAAGTAATATTTTGCTGAAGATAATTTAAAAACAGTTGTAGTAGTATATTGACAGGGAATGTCCAGAATTTCAAGTCGGATTCAGAAGAGGACATGAAACAAAGGATATCATTGCTGATGCCAGATGGATCTTGGCTGAAAACAAAGAATAATTTCTGAAAACAGAAAGTTGTTTACCTGTGTTATATTCACTATGCATAGGCATGTGACTGCATGGATCATAACAGATTATGGATAACATTGTGAAGAGTGGGAATTCCAGAACCTGTACATAGACCAAGAGGGTGACATTCAAACAGAACAAGGGGACACTACATGGTTTAAAATCAAGAAGGGAGTGCATCAGGGTTGTATCCTTTTGCCATACTTATTCAATCTGTATGCTGAGCAAAAAATCCCAGAAGCTAGACTCTCTGAAGAAAAGCACAACATCAGGATTTAAGGAAGACTCATTAATGACCTAAGATACGCAGATAGCACAACCTTGCTTGCTGTAAGCGACAATGACTTGAAGCACTTACTGATAAAGGTCAGAAGCTATAGTCTTCAGTATGGATTACACCTCAACATAAAAGAGAAATCCTTAAAACTGGACCAGTAAACATCACAAAGAAAAGATTGAAGTCAGGGATTTCATTTTACTTGCATCCACATCTACACATGGAAGCAGCAATCAGGATATCAGATGATGTATTACATTGTGCAAATTTGCTGCAAAAGACCTAAGGTGTTAAGAAGCAAAGGGTCACTTCGAAGACTAAGATGCACCTGACCCAAGCCATAGCATTTTCAGTCACCTCATACACATGTGAAAGCTGGACAATGAATAAGGAAGAATGAAGAAGAGATGCATTTGTATTGTGGTGTTGATGAGGAATACTGAAAATACCATGGACTGTGTGATAGTTGAAGCTGTGTGTCAACTTGGCTGGACCACAATTCTGTGGTTTAAGCTGTTGTGATGTGGTTATTCCATGATGGAATCACATGATTATGTTTTGAGCAGGCAATCTGGTGAAAGGGAGTTTCCCTGGGGGTGTGGCCTGCTTCCAGTATATCCAAGGACATCCTGGGAAAAGACACATTATTCTGTGGATCAGGATTCTGTTGTGCCTGCCTACAACTGTCCATCCGTGAGTGAACAGTCCACCATTCGGACTGGAAATCTTGGATTCGTTACTCATTGGCATCAACCGGTGTTCTGCCTGCCAGCCTCGAACTCCTCAGCCCCTGCGGTTGCAAGAGTCAGGAAAAGCCTCCAGCTTGACATTTGATCCAGGAACTTGGGACTTGCCAGCTTCTAGAAGTGTGTGAGCCATTTTCCTAAGATAAATTTCTCTCTATATATACATATATATATATAAGCTTTACTGGTTTTTGTTTCTCTAGAGAATCCAGTCTAACACAGACTGCCAGAAGAATGAACAATCTGCCTTGGAATAAGTACAGCCAGCATGCTCGTTAGATGCCAGATTTCATCTCAAATGTTGTTGTGTTGTTGTTATGTGCCATGGAGTCAGACCCAACTCATAGCGACCCCTCCTTGGGTTTCTGAGGCAGTATCACTACAGAAGTAGATTGCCCCATCTTCCTTCTGAGGAGTGGCTGGTGAGTTTGAACCTCCAGCCTTCGGGTTAGCAGTCAAGTGCCTTAGGCACTATGCTACCAGAGCTCCTATACTTTGGTTATATTGTCAGAAGGGACCGGTCCCTGGAGAAGGACATCATTCTTGGTAAAGTAGAGGGTCAGTGAAAAAGGGGAAGACCCTCAGCGAAACAGATTGACACAGCTGCTACACTGATAGGCTCAAGCATAGCAAATATTGTGAGAATGGAGCAGGACTGGGCAGTGTTTCATTATATTGTGCACAGGGTTCCTGTGAGTTGGTGCCAACTCAATGGCACCTAACAACAGCAGTCTTCTCTGAAATTGGAAATGTATAATCACCCTTCTGTGTGTGGTATGGGTTGGGACCTTGGTGTCTACAGTTCTTCAGGTTTTTTTATTTAACTTTAGCTTGCAGAATGCCCTGTGCAGCCCACTGTTAGAAATGCCTCATGCCTCTACTTGTACTTTTATGGGCACCTGCAACATAATTTAGTACTGTAGAATTTACCCACTTAGGCTCAGAATTCAGCTTTCTGTGGTTAACAGAGACATTTATCACTCCCCATTGGCTTTCCAGCTTCCAAGTTTTATTACTACTGTCTTCTCTCAAGAGTTCTTTTATCCCAGTAGGGTTTTTCCTTCACTTTATCATTTATGTAATTTTACTGTGAATTTGTGAAAGAGCAGTGGAAAATTTATATGCTCAATCTGCCACTTTTAGCAGAAACTAAGTCTTTTTTAAAAAAATGTTTTTCAGAAAGTTATTTTTGAGGAAAGTATGTCTAGAAATTCATTTGGTGCCTCGTGATTCAACAAATATGTATTGAGCTTCTGATATGTTTCAGGCATTTGCCAAGCTCTGAGTATGCATTGGTGAAGAGAAAAGACATCCATGTCTTAATTGGATATGTGCAGATATATATAACATTACAAATAATAAGCACTGTTAAGGAGAAAGCAGAGTATTGTACTCTATGGTCTAATAACAAGAAAAACATACTTTAGACTAAAGATCAGGTGTGACCTCCCTAGAGATACACTCTTCAAGCAGGGGCCTAAGTGATATATTAAGAGGGCCAGTGGTGTATGTGTATAAGGGGTTTATTCCAGGTTTAGAGAAGATCCCTGTGAAGGCCTCTGAGGGAGGAGAGAACTTGGTTTATTTGAAGGACTGGGGCTCCCTGAGCAAGTGGAAGTGAGGCAAGTTTGGAGATGCAGGCAAAAACCTTTATCCACATCATTGGGGTCTCTTTTTTCAGTAATTACCAAGGAATTTGGATTTTAGGTAGGCCAAATACCACACCAGGTACTGAATGGATTAGATGGCACTGGTCCATAATGGGGAGACTGTTAGAGAACTCCTGTAGGGAGCAGTAGTGATTCAGTGGTAGAATTATTGCCTTTCATGTGGGAGACATGGGTTCATTTCCTAGCCTGTGAACTTCTTTGCACTTCTGTGCAGCCCTACTTACCTGTGTAACTGCTATTTTGCTGAATAGGTTTCATTGGAGCTTCCTGACTAAGATGGACTAGGAAGAAAGGCCTAGTGATCTACTTCTGAAAATCAGCCACTGAAAACCCTGGGGATTACAGGGTCTGGGGTCACCAGGAGTCAGGACTAATTGAACAGCAGTTAACAAAACAACTGTAGTTATCTAGGGAAGAGGTGATTTTCATCTGGAGTACAATAATTAGATAAAGACATTTTCAAGAGATTTTTTAGGAGCTTACGTAAATAAAAACTTGTTCAGTGATCATACAGGGATAGGAGGAAAAGGGTCATATTTTTGGCTTGATTCTTTAAGGCATTTCATTTGTCCAGTATCCTTATTTTAGCTGTCACATTTTTCCATAATAATGGCTATCAAATATTGAGCACTTTATGCCAAGTTACTTTCTCGTTATTCTTCATCCTCCCAGCAATCATGAGTTAAGTATCGTCCCCAGTTAACACATGAGGAAGTGAGAGAGCTTAGAGACATTAAGTAACTGCCTAAAAACATAAAACTGGGGCTGGCTTCTCATATGTCTACATAGAGTTCCTCTCGTTACAGAGTACATTTCATCCCGTCTTACTCTTGTCTGTCTCAAACTTGAGCTGCTTCCTTTCACTGTCATGACACTCTAGCTGCCAAAGTCATTATCACAGAATTCCAAGGCAAACTATTTTCAGTGAATTCTCAACATATACTTTATCCATAGAAGAATGTATACCATTCTTATTAGTTTCATCCATCACTTTAGACTTGCTTCAGCCTCTCCCTCCCTGCTATGTGAATTTGCCAGCATTACAACTATTTTACAGAGCCTCCCTTTTCATTTATATCTTCTAATACATTTGTTCCTCTTAATAGTCTTTTGATGTATGCCAGATAATTATCAACAAATTGCAAAACATACAGCATAATGTTCTGTGTGTGTGAGTGTATTGTTCTTGGGTACCACTGAGATATTTTCTATTCATAGTGACTCCATGTGACAGAGTAGAACTGCCCCATTGGATTTTCTAGGCTATAATCTTTACAGAAGGAGCTCTGGGGTTGTAGTGCCTAAGGCATTTGACTGCTAACCAGAAGGTTGGTGGTTCAAACCCACCAGGTACTCTGTGGAAGGAAGACTGGGCAGTCAACTTCTGTGAAGATTTATCACCTTGGAAATCCAAAAGAGATCACTGTGAGTCAGAATCGCCTCAATGGCAGTAAGGTGTTTTTTTTTTTTTTCCAATATTTACAGAAGCAAATCACCAGGTTTTTTATCCTATGGTTCAAACTGTCAGCCTTTCAGTTAGCAGTCAAGCACTTAACCTGTGTGTGTGTGGGTGCTTATATACATGTATATATGATTAGAATCACTGTATATGGAGGATGGCCCTGAGCCGTGTGTATTCACCAACATTTCCAGTTGATTCTGATCCATATCTAAATTTGAGGATCACATGTTTCCCTAATCACCCTCCTCACCTTCCTCTGTTACTTCTTTTTAATCTCCATGCTGTTCTTGTGTGTTTTATAAACTGCCATATTTGAGAAATGTCTACACATTTGTTTTTGCAGATATTTTCTGTTGAATTCTCCCATTTTTTCTTTAGTGTTTTTCTTGTCCTAAAATAAAAAAAGTGAGTATTTGCCTTTTTATTATCTTTCAGATCTGGAATCAAAGTATGAAAGTAAGATATTATCTCTAAAGAAGAAACATTTCAGTCAAGTAATATGTACCTATGAAGACATGCCTACTTTTATTCAGTTCACATTTCTTACTCCACAAAATTATTTTATTTTATTTTTTTTTATTAGGATTTGGGTGAAGATTTACAGAGTAAATTCACTTTTCATACAGCAGTTCACATATACTTTGTCTCATGTCATTGACCAAAATTTACAATGCAGCAGCTCCCCTCCCACTTCCTCCCCATAGTTACCTTCTCCCAGTGTCCATCCCTTCATACTCTTCTGCACCCTGAGCTATCTCCCTGTGCATAAGCAGCCCTTCCTTCTCCCATGATCACATCACAAAATTATTAATGAAGAAAAACCCTACAAATATAGGAAATGTGGGAAGGCCTTTAATCAGAAAACACAATTTATTCAACATCAGAGAATGCATTCTTGTGAAAAACTCTATGAATGTAAGGAATGTGGAAAATCCTTTAGTCATGGCTCACTCGTTACTCGACATCAGAGAATTCACACTAATGAAAAACCCTATGAATGCAAGCAATGTGGCAAGGCCTTTAGGTGTAGTTCATACTTTTCTCAACATAAGAGGATTCATACTGGTGAGAAACCTTATGAATGTAAGGAATGTGGAAAAGCCTTTAATTACTGCTCAAACCTTAATGATCATCAGAGAATACATACTGGTGAGAAACCCTATGAATGTAAAGTATGTGGGAAAGCCTTTACTAAGCGTTCACAACTTTTGCCACATCTGAGGACTCATACTGGTGAGAAGCCTTATGAATGTAAGGAATGTGGGAAGGCATTTACTCAACACTCAAGGCTTATTCAGCATCAGAGAATGCATACTGGTGAGAAACCTTGTGAATGTAAGGAATGTGGGAAGGCCTTTAGTAGTGCCTCAACACTTACTAATCATCACAGAATTCATGTTGGTGAGAAACTATATAAATGTAAAGAATGCAGAAAGGCCTTTATTCAGAGCTCAGAACTTATTCAACATCAGAGAATCCATACAGATGAAAAACCATATGAATGTTCTGAATGTGGGAAGGCTTTTAATAAAGGCTCAAACCTTACTAGACATCAGAGAATTCACACTGGTGAGAAACCCTATGACTGTAAGGAATGTGGAAAGGCCTTTGGTAGTCGCTCAGACCTTATTCGCCATGAGGGAATTCATACTGAATGAAGGATAGGAAATAAGACCTTTTTTATTAACATTTATGATAATGTTTTTAAAAACAGATAATGCATAATTGAAGGTTCCCCTACTAACACTACTTTTTCTAATGTATTTATAATTTTCTTTTATAAATAAGTTGTTAATCATTCAAATTTATTTTGTGAATTCAGTGTTTAAATTAAGCTCCCTCCCATGCTTCATAAAAAAATTGTACCATGGATCTACTTATACAGTAATTCCTTCCTTTCCCAATATTTTGTTGGCCTTTTTGGTAATATATTTGTGTTTATATTAGCTTATGTTTTAGGGTAGTTTTGTCTGTTCTTAGGAGATCTGATGGCACAGTTATTAGGCATTTAGCTGCTAACAAAAACGTCTGCAGTTCAAACCTGCCAGCTGCATTATGGGACAAAAATGTGGCAGTCTGCTTCTGTAAAGATTTACAACCTTGGAAACCCTATGGTACAGTTCTGCTCTGCTCTAAAGGATTGCTGTAAGTCGTAATTGACTCAATAGCTAAGGGTTTAGTTTAGTTTGATTTAGTCTATTCTTACAATCTATAGATTTGTGTTTCTACCAATACTGTACTGTAATTGTGTTACATTACATCTCTTAATTCCTGAGAGAATTGTAACTTTGTTTTTGATGATAGCTTTATTATTTTTTTCCTCTTGTGAAATTAATATTTTCTTACTGTAGAAGAAGAAAATATAGAGAAACACAAAGAAAAAATTAACTTCTTTTATCTTAGCAAACAAAGATATAACACTCAAATTGTTATAACTCTTTCCATACTTTTTTCTAAAAAAAAAGTGTAGTCATGGTCTGCATCCTATACAAAAACCTGCTTTTGTCATGCCAAAATGTACCATGTCTACTGTTTCTGTAAGTGTAGACCTTTGTCATTATTTTTAGTATTAGTATTTTTCTGTGGTTGACTATCATTTTGCTGAAATTGCCTAAATTTATGTACCCTCTAAGGTTTTGAAATTACACAAGTTACCCTCTAAATACAACTTGAATGTGTGTTTGTTGGTTTTGGTTTTATTTTTTCAAAATGTTAATTTTCAACAGTTAAAAATTTTCTCCCTATTAAAGCATTATGAATATTTTATCCCTATAAAATATTACCACCATCAACAACCCCAATCCTTTCAACATAATCATTGTTATTAATTTTTCTAGACTTCTTACTATTTTTACTTACACATACACTCATGTTTGTATATGTAAATTTACAAATACTACTTGTAGAAATGTTGGAGCTGTTCTGTAATTTTTTTCACATATAAACACATATCCCTAAAATGTTTGTGTTGTATTGCTGTGAGGATTAAATGAATTAATAAATGTAAAATGGCTTGAACTGTGCCTAACACAGTAAGTACTTATGAATGTTGGCCAATATTAATATAAATATGTTCATCATCATTATTATTTTTGGATAGGACTTTAACCATTTTTCACACCTTAACTGACATCAGAAACCATCAAGTGTGATGCTTGTTAGAAACCTTACCAACCCTTACTCAGTGAATGGAGTCTTTTAAAAAAACAAACAAGAAATAAAAATCAAGAAAGAAAAAGTATGGTTGAATGGCCCTACATTCATGCATCATCAGTTACACTGCACAAAAAGTTCATACCAGTTTACAAGCTGTTCTGGCATTAATATACCACAAATGGGATGGCTTTAACAAACAGGAGGTTATTCTCTTACAGTTCAGGAGGCTAGAAGTCCAAGTTCAAAATGCCAGGCTCTAGGGGCTGGGTGAAAGCCCCCCAGCCTTAGGCTTTAGCTCTGCCTCTAGCTCCCAGCCCACTGAAGCTAGAGGTTTTTCACTCAGACAGCTCCTGGCTGCTGAGGCTGCCAGGCCCCAGGTTGACAAGTAGCAAGGCATAGTCCCAATATTACCAAACCACATGGCAGGCCATTAATTTAAGTCCACTGTAAGTCCCAAAATTGGCAGACCATAGCAACGACATGGCTACATGCAAGGTCCAAGCGTGCCATAGGCTAGAGACCATTCCCAAAGCTGCTGCTTATATATGGGAAGTAGACCATATACCCAAAGACAGCTATTCAGCCGCTTGTGGTAGATCCCACCATGGAGTTGACTGCCAGTCTCGTCATGAGGAATAACTACCACCAGCTGCCCAGCCACTCAACCAGGTCCAGCCAAGTGGACAAACAAACATAACTACCACACAACCTATTTACATAAGGTGAGTAGTTAAAAAGCAGTTATCCATAAAAGAAACAACATTATAAATATTGTTTTAAATGGCATTAAATTTTGCTCAACGATTCTCCCCTCAGCATCCCCACAAAAAAAAAAAAGAAATATATGTAGGTGACATTTTGTTTTTTCTTTTTCTTTTTTACTTTTGTTGGAGTGAAAACATAACACAGCAAGACATTCGCCAGCATAACATTTTCCACATTTACAGCTCAGGGACATTGATGAAGTTTTTCATGTCGTGCCACCATAATTGCTATACTTTTCCAAAATATTCTACCACCATTAGCATGAAATCAGTGCCCCCCAAATAAAAGCATCCCTTTTCCCCCACCCTTCTACCCTTGGTAACCACTAATCATCTATATATATATATATATATATATATATATATATATATATATATATATATACATATACTTTTTTCTTTCTATATCTGTATCTATCTATCTATCTATTCTTTTTAACTTATCTAGAAATTTTCCCTCCCCTCCTCTACCATACCTGGTAACCAACAAAGAAAGTTTTCTTCTATCTATAAACCTTTCCTTGGCTTTTTACAATAGTAGACTAATGCAATATTTGCCCTCCTGTGATTGACTTATTTCACTCAGCTTAATCTCCAAGTTCATCTTTGTTATGTGGTGTTTTGTAGATTCTACATTATTCATAAGGGTTGCATAGTATTCCATTGTGTATACGTACCAGAGTTTGTTTATCCATTCCTTGCTTGCTATTTCTATCTCTTTGCTATTGTGAATAGTGCTGTGATAACAATGGGTGGGCATATATCTATTTGTGTCCTGCCATGCACTTCTTTCGGATACATACCTAGTAATGGGATCGCTGGATCAAATGTTATTTCTATTTCCAACGTTTTAAGGAATCACCATTTTGATCTCCACAGTGTTTGTATCATTTTATAGTCCCACCAACAGTGTATAAGAATTCCAGTCTGTCCGCCTCCTCACCAGGATTTATTCTTTTCTGTGTTGTTGAAATTTGCTGTTAATGCTGGGGTGAGATGATATCTCATAGTTATTTTTATGTGCATCTCTGTAATGGCTAATGATCATGAACATTTCTTCATGTGTTTGTTAGCTGCCTGAATATCTTCTTTGGTGAAGTGTGTTCATGTCTTCTGCCCATATTTTAATTGGATTGTTTGTCTTTTTAATGTTGAGATGTTGAGTGTTCTATAAATACTAGCGATAACTCCTTTTTCTGATATCTCATTGCTGAATATTCTGTAGGTTCTCTTATTACTCTCTTGGAAAAGTCTTTTATTGCACATAAGTTTGGTTTTTCCATGTTTTTAAAGAATGTTGGTGGACTCTGGATTGAGATTGCACTGAATGTATAGATTGCTTTGAGTAGTACTGACATTTTCACAATGTTCAATCTTCCTATCCATGAGCATGGTATGTTCTTCCATTTATGTAGCTCTCTTATGGTTTCTTGAAGTGTTTAGTACTTTTCTTTGTATAGGTCTTTTGTGTCCCTGGTAAGATTTTTCTCCCAAGTATTTTATCTTTTGGTAGCTATTGTAAATACTATTGATTTCCTTATTTCCTGTTCAGAGACTTCTTTGCTGATGTAGAGGAATCCAACTGATTTTTGTATGTTGATCTTGCACCCTACCACTGTGCTAAATTTTTCAATAAGTTCAGTAGTTCTCTTGTTGAGTCTCTTCAGTTTTCTATGTATAGGATTATGTCATCTGCAAACAGGGGTAGTTTTCCTTCTTCCTTACCAATCTGGATGCCTTTGGTTTCCCTTTCCTGCCTTACTGCCCTGGCTAGCAATACCAATACAGTGTTGACTAGAAGTGGAGACAGAGGGCATCCTTGTCTTGTTCCTGTCTACAAGGGGAATAGTTTCAGTCTCTCTCCATTGAGAATAATGCTGGCTGTTGGTTTCACATTTTGTTGTTGTTAGGTGCCAATGAGTCATCTCAGACTCATAGTGACCCTGTGCACAGCAGAACGAACCACTGCTCAGTCCAGTGCCAAGGTTCGTTCTACTCTGATAGTGCAGCCCTTTCCCAGTCATATTTTGAGGGTCTTCTGACCTAAGGGGCTCATCTTCCTGCACTCTATCTGACAATGTTTCCGGGCTATTCATAAAATTGCGCAGTAGTGTATAAGTGCTTCTCTGCTGTTCATAAGGTTTTCTGCTTTAAGAAGTGGATGGCATCTTCCTCCTTCCTAGTTTATCTCAGTCTGTAAGCTGCATTGAAACCTGTGCACCACGTGCAACCCTGCTGGCATTTGAAACACCGATGGCACAGCCTCAAGCTTCACATGCAAGCCACCACAGTATGACAGTCTGACATACAAGTTTGTGTGTCTTAGCTGTTTGAAACCTCTCTGCTCTCCCTTTACCTGGATTCTGCTGCTTTGTCATCCCCAGCCTTTCCCCTCTTCCTGCCTCTTGGGGTGCAGCCTGTGTCCCTCCCCTTACCTGGATCTTGCTGCTCTGTCTGTTGTTCCAGGCTTTACCTCACTTCCTGCCTTTTGTGGTGGGGCCTGTGTCTCTCCCTTACCTGGATCCTGCTGTATATATTGGTTTCACATATATGCCCTTAATTATTTTGAGGAATTTCCCTTCTATTCCTATTCTTAGAGGTTTTTTGTTTGTTTGTTTGTTTGTTTTAAATCAGGAAAGGGTGTTGGATTTTATCAAATGCCTTTTCTGCATCTATTGATATGATCATGTGGTTCTTTTCATTATTTTACTTATGGATTACTTTTTTTTTTTCTAATGTTGAACCATCCTTGCATACTTGGTATGAATCCAACTTAATAATGATGTATTATTTATTTTTATATTGTTGGAGTCTATTAGCTAGGATTTTGGTGAAGAATTTTATGTCTATATTCATGAGGGATCCAGCCGCAGGAATCCAGGTGAGGAGAGGAACTCAGACACGCCCAAAGCAGCAGTGAGGGAAAGCAGGAAAAAAGGGGATTAAAAGCCTGGAACCCTGACACAGGAGCAGTCAGCCGCAGGGATCCAGGTGCAAAGAGGGAAATCAGGCATGCCCAAAGCAGCAGAGAGGGAGAGCAGGAAAAAGGGGATTAAAAGCCAGGAACTCAGACAGAGGACCATTCAGCGGGGGGAGAGTGAGAGGAAGGGGATAAAAAAGCCAGGAACATGGACAGAGGAGCAGTCAGCCACAAGGATCGAAGTGAGGAGAGGAACTTGGGCACACCCAAAGCAGCAGCAAAGGAGAGCAGGAAAAAGGGGATTAAAATCCAGGAACTCAGAGGAGTCAGTTGCAGGGATCCAGGTGAAGAGATGAACTCAGGCACACCCAAGCAGCAGGGTGGGAGAGCAGAAGAAAAGGGATTAAAAGGCCTAGGAATCTGGACAGAGGAGGAGTCAGCTGCAAGGACCCAGATAAGGGTGGTATGAGAGGTTTCCAACAGGGAAGCAAACTTGTCTGTTGGTTTGTCCCACTGTGGTGACGTGTTGATGTGAGTTTTGAGGCTGAGCCACTAGTGTTTCTAACCCAGCGGAATGCACATGGTGTGCAGGTATCATCCAGCTTACAGACTGAGACAGACTAGGAAGAAGGAAGAGGCTGTCCACTTCTTAAATAATTGGCCAAGGAAAACCTTATGAATGGCAAAGAAACACTGTTTGATACATTACCGCACAACTTTATGAATAGTCCGGTTAGGTTAGAAGGCTCTCAAAATAGGACTGGGAAAGAGCTGCATCATCTGAGTAAACCCAGCCTTACTCCTATGGATAAGGTGAAGCTT
>NW_006922549.1:289272-289889 GCF_000298275.1 Orycteropus afer afer
GCCAAAGATGAGGAAATTGAAGAATTTTATCAACTTCTGCAGTCTGAAATTGACCAAACATGCAATTAGGATGTGTTAATTATCACTGGTGACTGAAATGCAAAAGTTGGAAACAAAGAAGAATCACCAGTAGTTGGAAAATTTGGCCTTGGCAACAGAAATAATGTTGGAACTCGCATGGTAGAATTTTGCAAGACCAACGACTTGTTCATTGCAAACACCTCTTTTCAACAACACAAACGGCGGCTGTACACGTGGACTTCACCTGATGGAACACACAAGAATCAGATTGACTACATTTGTGGCAAGAGGCGGTGGAAAAGCTCAATAAATTCAGCCAAAACCAGGCCAGGAGCTGACTGTGGAACAGATCATCATCTGTTCATATGCAAGTTCAACTTGAAGTTGAAGTCAGTTAAAATAAGCCCAAGAGAGCCAAAATAAGATCTTGGATATATCCCTTCTGAATTTAGAGAGCATCTAAAGAATAGATTTGATGCATTGAACACCAGTGACTGAAAACCAGAAGAACTGTGGGAGGATATCAAGAACATTATCCATGAAGAAAGCAAGAGATCACTAAAAAGACAAGAAAGGAAGAGAAGACCAAAATGGAT
>NW_006922549.1:295475-298029 GCF_000298275.1 Orycteropus afer afer
CCACAAAGAAAATTTCCTTCAATAGATAAACCTTTCCTTAACTTTTACAACAATGGCAAAGTTTAGTTTTGATTTAAGGTTTAAAGAGTAGCTCAAGGCAATTGTCTTGGGGAATCCTCTAGTCACAACCTGTTCAGTAAGACTGGACTTTTAAAGAATTTGAGTTGTTTCCTGTTCCACACTTTTCTGCCATTCTGGGCCAGGACTTTTAATTGTTGGTAATTTTTATGACTTGTTGAATTTCTTCTTTTGTTATTGGTCTTTGAAATTTTCTACCTTAGTCTCTATTAGATTAAGTAAGTCATGTGTTTCTAGAAATCTGCCCATTTCTTCTAGGTTTTCAAATTTGTTGTGTATAGTTCTTCATAGTATCCTCATATTATTTTTATTTCTTTTGGCTCTGTTGTGAATCACCCATTTTATTTCTTATTCACATCATTTGTATCTTTTATTCTTTTGTTAAGTTTGCCAGTGGTTTGTTGATTTTATTAATCTTTTCAAAGAATCAAGTTCTGGTCTTGATGTTTTTCTATTGTCTTTTTATTTTGTTTCATTTATTTCTGCTCAAATCTTTGTTATTTTCTTCTGGTGACTGTAGGTTGTTAATTTTTTTTTTTTTTTTTTTTTTTTTTTTTTTTTTTTTTTTTTTTTTTAATTTTTTTCTTTTGTTTTTCTTCTGGTGACTGTAGGTTGTTTTTTTTTTTTTTTTTTTTTAATTTTTTGCTGCTGTTTTTCTAATTGTTGGTAATGTTGGGTTAAGGTGTTGATATGGGCTCTTTTTCTTTTTTGATGTGTGAATCTATTGCTATAAATTGCCCTGTGTTTACTGCTTTTGCTGTGTCCCAAAGATTTTGCGATATTTTGTTTTCATTCTCGTTTGATTCAAGGAATTTTTTAATTTCATTTTTTATTTCTTCTGTTACCCATTTGTTTTCAGGAGGGTGTTACTCAGTGTGCATGTATTTGCTCTTTTTCTGTTGCTCTTCCTAGTGTTGATTTCTAATTTTATAGCATTGTGATCTGAGAAGATGCTTTGCAGTTTTGTTTTTGTTTTTTGATGTTTTAAAATTTATTAAGGCTTGCTTTTGTAGCCTAACATACACTCTGTCCTGGAGACTGTTCCATATGTGCTGGAAATTAACATGTATTTTGTTGTTGTTGGGTGAAGTGCTCTATAGATGTCTGTGAGGTCAAGTTAATTGGTCGTATTGTTTAGTTCTTCCACATCTTTTTTGAGTTTCTTTCCAGTTGTTCTATGTCTTATAGAAAGTGGTACATTAAAATCTCCCACTATGACTGGAGTCATCGGTTTGTATAATCAATTCTGTTAAAGTCTGATTTATGTATTTTGGGCCTCTTTTATTGGGTGCATAGAATACTTATTATGGTTATGTTCTCTTATTCAGCTGATCCTTTAATCATTATATAATGTCTTTCCTTTTCTCTGATAGTTGTTTTTGTCTTAAGTTTTATTTTATGGGAAATTAATATTTCCACTCTTGCCTTTTTGGATGTCATTTGCTTCATACATCTTTTTCCAACCTTTGATTTTTAGTCTATTTTTTGTCTTTGTGTCTTAAGGAGTCTCTTGTAGGCAACATTGATGGGTCATGTTTTCTTATCAGTGTGCACTCTCCATTCTTGAGTGGTGCATTTAATCCAGTGACCTTCAGTGTAATTATCAACGAAGATGAATTTATTTGTCATTTTGTTATGTGTTATTTTGTGGTGTCTCTGATTATTTTGTTCCATATAATTTTCTGTGCTGAGCTCATTTTGTTTATGAATCATGTTATCTCCTTCATTGCTGTTGTTTTAGTATTTCCTATATATTTGTGCTTGTCCTCTTTTTTTTTTTTTTTTGATGTGTAGGTTTATTATTTTTTCTTTGAGGTTACCCTGATTTATTATTTTCCTCTCAAGTTTAGAACAGTCTGTTCTGTCTCACACTTCTCGAGTTCATCATCATTTAGAAGTTCTTCAAGAAACTTGTTTAATCCCTCTGTTTGGTTTATAGTTGTCCTCATTGAGCAATTGATGTGCCTGGTTTCCTGTCTTGGAAGCTTATTTACTTTGGCTACTACTACAGCCAGGTTGGTTTCTGGGTTATGTTATCATGTGTGTTAATCAACGGTTGTTGTGTGCTGTTGTAGGTTCTATATCAGAAGGCCTCCCTTTAGCATCTCTTATAAGGTTTCTCTGGTTTTAACAAATTCTCTTAATTTCTGGAAATCTAATTTCACCCTCATATTTCTGGGAGCATCAGTAAATAAATCAGATGTCATATTGCCCTGTGCAAATGTGTTGCAAAAGACCTCTTTAAAGTACTGAAGGGTAAAGATGTCTTTTTGAAGACTAAGATGAGCATCGGATTATTTGCTCAGCATATAGATTGAATAAGTGTGGAGAAAGGATACAACCCTGACGCATTCCCTTCTTGATTTTAAACTATGTAGTGTCCCCTTGTTCTGTTCGAACGACAGCCTCCTGGTCAAGGTACAGATTCCTCATGAGTACAATCAAGTGCTTGGGAATTCCCATTCTTCTCAATGTT
>NW_006922549.1:299237-302061 GCF_000298275.1 Orycteropus afer afer
ACACGGTGGCTGCGATGATGGGCTCAAGTATAGCAGGGATTGTGGGGCTGGTGCGGGAGTGGGCAGTGTTTCGTTCTGCTGTGCATGGGTTGCTATGAGTCAGAAATGACTTGATGGCACTTAACAACAACAACAACAACAAGATGAGCATAATCCAAGCCATGGTATTTTCTTTACCCTTATATGCATGTGAATGCTGGAGAATGCCTAAGGAAGACTGAAGAGGAGTTGATGCTTTTGAGTTGTGTTGGCGAAGAATACTGAAAGTACCATGGACTGCCAGAAGAACAAAAATATCTTCTGGATGAAGGGCAGCTAGAATGCTCTTTGGAAGCAAGAATGGCCACACTAGGAGATTCAAAATGGAGTCTTGCCAGTGAGCACCGTGTTTTTTCCCTCCGGCATCTAAGAACTTTAAGAGCTAGGTACAACAGTTTGAATTGAGATTTTTGGTGCTCTGAACAGCTCACTGATGCAGATTGCACCAAACACAGAAGAGCAGAATTGGAGGAAAGGTACAGGGAGATTTTTTTCTAGGAAACAGATACTGCTGGAAGATGAATGGACACCTAAGAGACACCATTGGAAACCTTTCTGGGGCAGTCACTGTCTGCTGGGTGGAGGCAGCAGCCTGAGATCCCCGAGCCAAGAACAAGGTCAATTATAGCAGCTTACCAATGACCAATAAAATATTCCAGCAGGCAGCGGCAAAGACCTGTCTCCAGCGGGTGATTCTGTCGGTAATTTGGGAGGTGAGGGGGCAGCGGACATGGACACCATTGCTCTCACACAGGTGAAGATCTCACTGGTGGACCAGAAAGGCTAACTCCCTCCCCTCCCAGCAGATTACAGAGGGGGTTTGGGTCAGACTGGGAGACACCATGCTTTTCTTTCCCATGGTTATTGGGACCACAGATCACTGGCAATTACTCCCCCGAATCCACCACAGCTAAAATTGCATATATCTTTGGTGCTGGAGGTGGGCGGTATCGCAGACAAACTCCAGAGCTGACCATTGCCGGTCGGGTGGGATTGCATCACCACCGTGGGCAGACGGGGAACGGAGAGCAGAAAAACCACAGCTTAGCGCGCTCACTCGAATTTTGCCCTGGAGCCATGCTTTGGCACTGTGGGGCCGCAGAGGCAAGGACTTTGAATGTGCATGAAATTGGCAGAAATTTGTGACCCTCTAATAATACGAATCTTTCCTGAGATTGAGCCGCGGTCTTGCAAATAAATACGTCATAAGTAAGACCTGCTCAAGCACTCCCCCGAGTCCAACACACCTGAAATTGTTCACATCTTTGGCCCTACAGGTGGGCAGTATTGCAGACAAACTCCAGAGCCGACCACTGCCAGTCAGGCGGGATTGCATTACCACCACAGGCAGACGTGGAACAGAGAGCAGAAAAACCACAGCTGAGCACACTCACTCGAATTTTGCCCTGGAGCCATGCTTTGGCGCTGTGTGGCTGTGGAGGTGGGGGCTTTGAGTGTGCATGAAATTGGCAGAAATTTGTGACCTTCTAATATATGAATCTTTCCTGAGATAGAGCTGCAGTCTTACAAATAAATACGTCATAAGTAAGAGCCTGCTCAGGTACTCTCCTGAGACCAACACACCTGAAATTGTGTGCATCTTTGGCATGGCAGGTGGGCAGTATCACAGACAAACTCCAGAGCCGTCCATTGGCGGTCTGGCTATATTGAGTCAGCACCACGGGCAGAAGGGGCACAGAGAACAAAGAAACTGCAGCTGAGCCCAGTCCCCGAATTTTGCCTTGGAGCCACGATTTGGCACTGTGGGGCTGCGGAGGTGGGGCCTTTGAGTGTGCCGGAAATTTGTGACCCTCTAATTAGGAATTTTTTCCTGAGGTCGAGCCATGGTCTTGCAAATAAATACCTCATCAATAATATCCAGCTCAACGCCCTAGAAACCAACCCTACCAACACTAAGCTTTCCTTCGTCTGCTCCCATCTTCTCCACCAATAACTTCACTCATTCAATAGAAGAAACCATATTCAGCCAATTACCATAAAACCTCACGCTTCGAACTCTAAACCCGCTGTATGAAAAACAGAAACACATATCCACACTACACACAGTGTTTCCACCAACACAAAGAAAACAGCAAAGCGAACCAACACACCTGAATCAGTATTAAAATAAAACACACCAGCTTCAGCTTTTCAAAATATTAAACAGTAAAACCAAGACAAAACAAATCAACATGTAACCAGCACCTGGAGACAACATAAAGAGACAATGCTCTGCCAGATTCCAAGGGCTTAAGAAGACGTTCTACTTTCCAGTAACCCCAAGGACTCTCTGAACCGACACTACACAACTGAAAAGGTCTTACTTTACATCTTCTTATTTTTATCTTTCTTTCTTTTCTTCTCCAGTGACTAACCTCGTTACTTGTTGGGTTTTTTGGTTTTGTTTCATTTTTGCTTTTTTTCCCCCTCTATTCTGTTTGCTAGTTTGTTTTCTTTCATCATTATTCTCCTTCTCTACCTTTTTTCTTTTAGTGACCTATCCCCAGATATTACATATTTACCTATTTTCTTTTTCTTTTCTCCACATTTTTTTGGGGGGGTGGGTATTGTTCCTGTGTGATTTCAGGGCATATTTTTTTGTCTATGTGCTTTTAGTTTTTTTTATGTTTATTCAATTGTAATTTTTGCCTAACTGAGTGGGAGACAACAACAGTCCCCATAAGATACAAGTAACCCACATAGCCTGCAACTTCACTTACTGAGCAAGAGCCAGCACCTCCTTCTCTACCAGCAGGCCAACGATAAGAAAAGAAAAAAAAAAAAA
>NW_006922549.1:302781-303358 GCF_000298275.1 Orycteropus afer afer
GACAAAGACAGAATCCTGAGAGCAGCATGGAAAAATCAAAAAGTTACATACAAAGCTCAGCCAATAAGAATAAGCTCTGATTTCTCGGCAGAGACCATGCAAGTGAGAAGACTGGGATGGTATATATAAAAACCTAAAAGAGAAAAATTTTCAACTGAGAATTATATACCCGGAAAAATTGCCCCTCAAATATGATGGTGAAATTAGGAGATCCCCAGATAAATAGAACCTAAGGGAATTTGTTAAAACCACACCAACCTTACAAGACATGCTAAAGGAAGTACTTTGATCGGAAAACCCAAAACAGCAAATATCAACAGACCATTAATACACAAGATGACTTATCCCAGAAACCACAGCTATGGACATGGACAAAATAAAATGAGATTTCAAGATTGTGAACAGGGAACCAGACACATCAACTGGCAAGCGAAGACAACTACAAACAAAAAGAGGAAAAGACTGTGCAGTTACAGAACTTCTAAATGGTGAGGAAGTTAAGAGAGCTGCAAGACAGAATAGACTGTTCTAAACTCAGGGAGAAAAGCATAAATCATAGGGTAACCTCAAAGAAAAA
>NW_006922549.1:309009-312583 GCF_000298275.1 Orycteropus afer afer
CAAGTAGATACACTCCTTGGAGAGAACAATCATGGGAAAAGGAAGGGCTGCTTATGCACAGGGAGACAGCTCAGGGGACAGGAGCCTATGGAGGGATGGACACTGGGAAGAGGTAACTGTGGGGAGGAGGTGGGAGGGGAGCTATTGCATTTGGTAAGCTGTGGTCAATGTCATGAGACAATGCCATGAGTGTATATGAACTGCTGTATGGAAAGTGAATTTGCTCTGTAAACCTTCACCCAAATCACAATAAAATAAAATAAAAAAGAATGGCCACACTTTGTCTCAGCTACTTTGGTCATGTTGTCAGAAGGGATCATTCCCTTGAGAAGGATATCATGATTGGTAAAGTGGAGGATCAGCAAAAAAGGGGAAGGCCCTTAATGAGATGGATCAACACAGTGGCTGCAATGATGGGCTCAGATATAGCAAAGATTGTGAGGCTGTGCAGGACTGGGCAGCATTTTCTTTTGTAAATAGGGTCGCTATGATTTCAGAGCCCACTTGGCAGGAGCTAACAACAACAACAACAACATTTGTGAGACAATTTTGCTGGGTATATAATTCTTGCTTGGAAATTTTTTTTTCTTTCAGGGTTTTATATGTATCATCCCATTGCCTGCTCACCTGGATGGTTTCTGCTGAGAAATCAGAGCTTAGAGTTACAGGTTGCCCTTTATAAATAACTTTTGTTTTTCCCATGCTGCTCTCAGGATTCTTTGTTTTTAGTTTTGGTGAGATTGATTATGATATGTCTTGGTGATTTTCTTTTGGAGTCTATCATGTTTGGGGTTCACTGAACTTCTTGAATGTATATATTCTCATCTATCATCATATTATGGACATTCTCTTCCAACAAATCTTTGACTATTTTCTCTGTGGTTTTATTTTTCTGTTCCTGTTCTGTACTTCTGATTACACATAGGTTATTCCTCTTGATGGTATCTGACATGAATCTTAGGCATTCTTCATTTTTTTTTTTTTATCTCTTTTCTGACTGATCCCTTAATAAAGTAGTATTGAAGTATTTGAATTCAACCTCATTAATTCTGTCTTCCATTGATTTGACTTTACTACTTTGCCCATTCAATGTGTTATCTATTACTGAAATCTTAATCTTAATCTTCTGGATTTCTGTTTGTTTTTGTATCATTTCTAATTTTTTGTTTATTTTGTCAATCTTTTCCTGTATTGCTTTCCTAAATTGTTCTAGAGTTTTTTTCTGTGTTTTCCTTATATGTGTCAGTGTTTACTTTGATCTTGTCAGTGTTTTCCTTGATCAGTCTCTAAATCCATTGAAGGTACCTAAATAGAATTCTTTTGAAAGCCACATCAGGGAGTCCCAATGATGCTGCTTCCTCAGGGATGTTTTCTGGGTTTGTACCCTGATCCCTTGTTTCTACTACATTAGTTTTTTCTTTGTGTGGACTGTGATAGAATGTTGTCTCTGAGACATTGTGATGGTGTGTAGTTATGTTTAATTTGTGGTTATATGTTAGTGTGATTTGCTCAAGATTTTTTTTTCCTTTATTTTGTTTTGATATATCTGTGTGAGCAGGGTACTGTGCTCCTCTATTTGCTAATTGTTAGAACTTAGTTACTCACCACCTGTCTCCTGGTGGGTGTGACAGAGTAAGAGTGTGTGCACAGATCTCTGTTAGCTGTTCTTAAGAAGCAATTGAAATTGAGTTGAGCTGGTATTAGCCACCATCTATTATTGATCAGTTGATGCAAAAGCAAATAGTGGCCATCACTCATTGGGTGGGACTGCAGGAGATGCAGGTGTGGTTGGGTTGTGGCAGAATGGTTGCTGTCTTCCACTCAGACAAAAATATAAATAAATGACCAAAAAAGAAAAAAGGGAACAAAAAACTCAAAATGTGTAAATAAACAGGATCATGAGAAAATAAATAAAAAGCAATAAACGAAAAGAAAAAATTTCAAAGTATATTTTTAAAAAAGGATAAATGAAAAATAATGAGAAAAAGAAAATTTAAAAAGACACATCTGCGGAAGGAGGAATGAGAAAAAAGAACAAGAGGAAAAGAATAGTAAAGGAAAAAATGGGAAACCTGCAAAATGGAGATGGGAAGAACCAAAAGAAAGAAAAAAAGAGAACCAAGAAAAGAGGAAAAAAAAAAAGAAGAAGAACCAGGGATGGAAAAGAGGGGGAAATATAGGAGGAAGATAAAAAGAAAAAAAAAAAAAAATAGATTCAAAATGGAGTCTTACCAATGAACAGCACACTTTTTTTCCCTCTGACATCTAAGGACTTTGAAAAGTAGGTGCAACAGTTTGAATTAGGAACTTTGGTGCTCTGAACAGCTCACTGAATCAGAGTGCACCAAACACAGAAGAGCAGAATTAGAGGAAAGGCACACAGAGATTATTTAGGAAAGAACTACTGCCAGAGGATGGATGGGCATTGGAGTGAGACTATTGGAAACTTTCCTGGGGCAGTCACTGTCTGCTGGGCAAGGGTGGCCGCCCGAGATCCCCGAGCCAAGAAAGAAGTCACCTTATTGCAGCATACCAGCAACCACTACAATATTCCAGCAGGAAGTGGCAGAGACCTGCCTCCAGCAGCTGATTTTGTTGGTAATTTGGGTGGTCTGGGTGCAGGCAGGCACGGGCACCAATGCTGAGATTCAGGCAGAGATCTCACTGTTGCGCCACAAAGGCTAGCTCCCTCCCTTCTGAGAAGATCACAGAGCGGGCTTGGGTGAGACTTGGAGACACTGTGCTTTTCCTTGCCACAGATATAGGGACCACAGGTCACTAGCAGGTACTCCCCCGACTCCAATACAGCTGAAATTGTGTGCATCTTTGGCACCACAGTTGAGCAGTATCACAAACTCCAGAGCTGGCCATTAGTGGTCTGGTGGGATTGTGTCAGCACCGCGGGCAGATGGGGCTCAAAGAGCAAAGAAACCACAGCTGAGTGTGGTCCCGCGAATTTTGCCTTAGAGCCGTGCTTTGGCGCTGTGGGGCCACGGAGGCGGGGTCTTTGAGTGTGCCTGAAATTGGCAGAAATATGTGACCCTCTAACAAAAGGAATCTTTCCTGAGGTGGAGCCGCGGTCTTGCAAATAAATATGTCATCCATAATAGCCTGCTCAAAGCCCTAGAAACCGACCCTAGCAACACCAAGCTTTCCTTCTTCTGCTCCCACCTTCTCCACCAATAACTTCACTCGTTCAATAGAGGAAACCATATTCAGCCAATTACCATAAAACTTCCCGCTTCAAACTCTAAACCCTCTTTACAAAAAAGAGAAACACATGTCCACACTACACAAAGTGATTCCACAATCACAAAGAAAACAGCAGAGCGACCCAACACACCTGAATCAATAATAAAATGAAACACACCAGCTTCACCTTTTCAAAATATTAAATCATAAAGCCAAGACAAAACAAATCAACAAGTAACAAGCAGCTAGAGACAACCTAAAGAGACAGCACTCTACCAGATTCCAAGGGCTTAAGAAGAGGTGCGGCTTTCCAGTAACCCCAGGAACTCTCCAGACCTGCACTTCATAACTGAAAAGGTCCTAGTTTACATCTTTTTTTTTT
>NW_006922549.1:313290-314127 GCF_000298275.1 Orycteropus afer afer
AAGAACCACATGATCATATCAATTGATGCAGAAAAGGCATTTGATAAAATCCAATACCCATTCCTGTTCAAAACTCTCAGCAAAATAGGAATAGAAGGGACATTCCTCAGCATAATAAAGGGCATCTATGCAAAACAAAACAGCCAACATTATTCTCAATGGAAGGAGACTGACACCATTCATCTTGAGAACAGGACCCAGACAAGGATGCCTGCTATCACCACTTCCATTCAACACTGTACTGGAAGTCCTAGCCAGGGCCATAAGGCAAGAAAGGGAAATCAAAGACATCCAAATTGGTAAGGAAAAAGTCAAACTATCCCTCTTGGCTGATGATATGATCCTATACCTAGAAAACCGAAGACACTCAGTCAAAAATCTACTGGAACTAATTGAGAGATTTAGCATCATGGCAGGATATAAGATCAACATCCAAAAATCACTTGGATTCCTGTACACCGACAAGGAGATTGCTGAAGAAGGAATAAGGAATTCAATACCATTTACAACAGCTACCAAAAAAATAAAATACTTGGGAACAAATCCTACCAAGGACACAATAGACCTGTACAGATAAAACTTTAAACACTACTTCAAGAAACCATAAGAGAACTATATAAATGGAAGAACATCCCATGCTTGTGGATAGGAAGATTGAACATTGTGAAAATGTCAATTAACCCACAGCAATCTATACATCCAATGCAATCCCAATCCAGATCCCATCAACATTCTTTAGGGAAATGGAAAAAAACAATCACTAACTTTATATGGAAAGGAAATAGACCTCGGATAAACAAAGCACTATTGAAGAAGAACAAAGTAGGAGGTCTCACA
>NW_006922549.1:316543-318920 GCF_000298275.1 Orycteropus afer afer
ACAGCTCAGGGGATAGGAGTGCATGGAGAGATGGACACAGGAAGAGGTAACTATTGGGAGGAAGTGGGAGGGCCGATGTTGCATTGTGCTAAATTGTGGTCAATGTCACGTGACAAAGTGTATGTGAACTGCTGTATGGAAAGTGTATTTGCTCTGTAACTTTTCACCCAAATCACAATTAAAAAAAAAAAAAAAAAACTGTTAAAAAAAAAATCAAATATAAAACTCTGGGGGCCAGGGCACAGCACCCAGGCTCTGTCTGGGTACAGACCTGGATGGAATTCCTGCTAGTCGAGAACGTGGGAGGTTGGGGATGGTCACTCCTCTGTTCACCAGTAGTGTGTGGGGTGTAAGCTTAACAAGGGTAATATCACACCTTTCCAGTCATTAGCCTTCCAGGCTCTCCATGCTGTCCTGAGCAAGCAGAGGCCACTCCTATTCGCTCTGCAGGTAAGAAGGCCATTTGAATATATTCAAAATGGTTGTGCCAACTGCTTGTGAATATTCAAAATGGCTGCACCCTCAGTGCAGCTGAAGCCAGTCCACAGGTCTATTTGTCTCCTTTGCTGTTTTGTTTTCTGTTTGTCAGGCACCAATGCAGGCCTTGCCAACACAGTTCTTAGTGGGCAGAGCCGATTCTTAGGTTGCTACCAGGAAATATTGAAAATGGCTGTGTGTTCAGGACAGCCAACAGTCCACAGCTCAGTTTGTCTCCTTACTCGCTGTTTTCATTCAGGGTCTTCAACTTTTTCTTTGCCTTCAAAGCCCAGGTTTCCAGAATCATATTCTGTGTATTGGTTTCAATTGATTTCTCATTGCTTTGTTGCAGAGGGTTAGTGTAGCTGCTCTGCCTATTCTTCCATCTTGCCCAAGGCCTGTCATTTTTTTCTAGAGTGGAAAATATTAAAATAAGGTAGCCAACAATCTTTCAATATACATAATACACTTGCAAATAAATTAATTAGTAAGGAAATCATTGGTTAATTTATTTTTAAATGAATGAAAATGAGCACATTATGTAATAAAACCTGAGGACTGAGAAGCAGATCTATATTCAGACAAAAAGGTACTGCGCAGTGTGTTTACAGGAGCTCCGGTGGCATAGTGCCTAAGGCATTGGACTGCTAACTACAAGATTGATGGTTCAAAGCTACCAGCCACTCATTGGAAGGAAGATTGGAGCTCTGGTAGCATAGTGCCTAAGGCACTTGACCACTAACCAGAAGGCTGGCGGTTCAAACCCACCAGCCACTCCTCGGAAGGAAGGTTGGGCAATCTACTTCCATAGTGATACGGCCTTGGAAACCCAAGAGGGGTCGCTATGAGTCAGGTCCGACTTGACAGCACATAATAACAACTTCTGTAGATATACCACCACGGAAACCCAAGGAGAGGTCACTATGAGTCGAATCGACTCAGGGACAGTGAGTTTGGTTTTTGGTTTTGGAGTATGCTTATAGATATTTAAATACCAAGGAACTATTAACAGATGAATTAAATGTAAGATACAAAAAGCTGCAAGAATAAAAGCAAAGTAAATTTTAAAATAGTAGAAGGAAAATATAAATATCAGAAGTATAAAGGTATAAATATCAGAAGTGAAATTGTCTATTTGACAGAATAAAAGAAAAAAAATGACACAAACCTTGATTCTCTTAGGGAAAAAAGGAAGGCATGAATATATGAATGAGATACATACTTGATTAGGATTAGAGAGATTTATGTCTTTGCTAATATGTGCATATCTAGACAAAATCTATAATGTTTATAGGAAAATATAATCTTAGAATTAAGAGTTGTAAACCCTTAATAGAGCAAAATAGTAAATACAGGGGGGAAAATGTAGCCAAATAGCTCCACTACAAGGCAGATCACTTTATCAAATGTTCAAGGAGCTCTTCCAAATCAAAAGAGGTAGCCATCTGATTTTTTTTCCTTAATAATCCTGATGTCAAAACAACTATGTTCAAAAAAATACAAGTTTTATTCTCAGTAGACGCTGCATAAAAGAATATTTATTCTAGCAGTCTATTAAAGAAGACACATACTTGTCACAATTTGAACTCATGACCTGAGCTCAGAAATCAAATAATGTTTTTAGGTAAATCCTAAACTCTAAATTAGGGGTTAGCAAACTAATCCAGCTTACTGCCTATTTTCAAATTGGCCCTCAAACTAAGGTTTTTTCTTTTTCTTTTATTTTTTAATGGTTGAAATTAAAAGAATAAGATATTGTGACATGAGAATTGTTGTTGTTGTTGTTATGTGCCATCGAGTCGGCTCCGACTCATAGCGACCCCTCCTTGGGTTTCCGAGGCAGTATCACTATGGAAGTAGGATTGCCCAACCTTCCTTCTGAGGAGTGGCTGGTGGGTTT